>NW_028319438.1:1332500-1632500 GCF_062004578.1 Staurois parvus
ATTGGTCAGTCTAGGAGGGAGGGGCCAGTCGCTTTTTACACAGATTCATTTTCTCCTCCTGTCTTCAAGGTGTTTACAGCAGAACTCCAGCCACAAACAATGTTTATAAAATCAGAAAATATACATTTGTTGTTTCTGATGCAATTTACAAAAAATTAATCTTGTAAAACTGCATGCACATTTGTTCTGTGTGAATGAAGTAAAACTAAACGCCTATTTTCTTTCTAGGCCAAATGTTATCCATTCATAAAAATAGAGTGGTTTCGGAAAATATCACATTATGGCCACTAGATGGAGATGACGTTCATAATATTTATTTTCTAGGATCACCAGCTCCATCTAGTGGCGATTACATGGTACTTTCTCTCTCCTCTCTATGAATGAATTGCATTCAACCTGGAGAAAAAATAGGCTAACATTCAATTTTTCCTCTCCTTCACACAGAATGAATGTACATGCAGATTTGCAGGATGAATAGCTCTTCAAATGTTTTATAACTGCTATGACCCCTTATGATCAGGAGAAGGTCCTGGAAGGAGGGGCCACTGTTGCAAGGAACATCAATGTGTGCAGTGGCAAGTATTTAAGTGTAACTGTGGTATTAGGAATGTTATGAATATATACTGTATGTGAATAAGGGGACAGTTCTTGGGTTGCAAACTACTTTATGGGGGGGGGGGGCACCATGATAATCTCCTACATCCATAGAGAGTGGAGGAGGATAGGGAAGGGGGTGGAGGATAGACAAGGGGTGTCAGGACCAGCATCTGAACCCACAACCTCTGCTGTTTCCGGCAGTAGCTCTTCTCACTGTGCCACCAGGGATACTGGACAGCTCCCTGCCTGATTACTTTGACAACCTTATCTTGTGTCCACCAGGGTGACCTGCCTGTGTACTTTTTCAGCTGGTCAGTACTGCTATAGCTACTGGTCTCTGAGACTGACCCCTGACTTTGACAAGGGGATTGAGGATCAGGAAGGGTTGTGGAGAATTGGGAAGGACCAGGAGGAAAGGTGAAGGAGAGAGAAGATGGGTGAAGGATTGGGAGGGGAGTGGAGAATAGGGAACGGGAATGGAGAATAGGGAAGGTGGGTGGAGGATAGGGTACAGGGGTGGAGGATAGGGAAGGAGGGAGGAGCATAGGGAAGGGGGGGATAGAATATAGGGAAGTGGGGTGGAGGATGGGAAGGGGGTGGAAGATCTGGAATGGGGGTGAAGGACAGGGAAGGGGGGGGAAAGAGAGGCAAGGGGTGTCAGGACCAGCATCTGAACCCACAACCTCTGCTGTCTCTGGCAGTAGCACTCCTCACTGTGCCACCAGGGATGCTGGACAGCTCCCTGCCTGATTACTTAGACTACCTTACCTCGTGTCTTGTTTCTCTCCTTACATGAACTTCCTTTTTAACCCACGCCTTTGGACTTCCTCTCTCCAGCCGATATCTTGCTCCTTTGCGCATTTGAAGCTGTCCTTATCTCCACTACTACTCATCACCAACCTTGGCTTGTTCCTTGAATACAACTCGATTCCAACCTGCAACCATTTGTTATCGATCTTTGACTTGTCCTTCAACTTGATCCCAATCTGAAACTACTTGTTACCGACCTTTGCACTTCTGCTTGATCCCTACCTACTATGTCTGCTACTGGACCTCGGCCTGCTCTTCTGGTAGGGTGATCCTGAGGGCCTTGATCTGGAACTAAGATGCAGCTAACCCATCTTCTCCACCAAGAGATCTGGGTAATACCGGCTAGTCCTTGACCCTGAACCTCGGGTGAGCCCAAGTCATCCACCAGGGTGACCTGCCTGTGTACTTTTTCAGCTGGTCTGTACTGCTATAGCTACTGGTCTCTGAGACTGACCCCTGACTTTGACAAGGGGATTGAGGATCGGGAAGGGTTGTGGAGAATCGGGAAGGACCAGGAGGAAGGGTGAAGGATAGAGAAGATGGGTGAAGGATTGGGAAGGGGAGTGGAGAATAGGGAACGGGAATGGAGAATAGGGAAGGTGGGTGGAGGATAGGGTACAGGGGTGGAGGATAGGGAAGGAGGGAGGAGCATAGGGAAGGGGGGGGAGAATATAGGGAAGTGGGGTGGAGGATGGGAAGGGGGTGGAAGATCTGGAATGGGGGTGAAGGACAGGGAAGGGGGGTGGAAGAGAGGCAAGGGGTGTCAGGACCAGCATCTGAACCCACAACCACTGCTGTCTCCGGCAGTAGCTCTTCTCACTGTGACACCAGGGATGCTGGACAGCTTCCTGCCTGATTACTTAGACAACCTTACCTTGTGTCTTGTTTCTCTCCTCACATGAACTTACTATTTAATCCACGCCTTTGAACTTCCTCTCTACAGCTGATATCTTGCTCCTTTGCGTATTTGAAGCTGTCCTTATCTCCACTACTACTAATCACCAACCTTGGCTTGTTCCTCAAATACAACTCGATTCCAACCTGCAACCATTTGTTGTCAATCTTTGACTTGTCCCTCAACTTGATCCCAGCCTGAAACTACTTGTTACCGACCTTTGCATTTCTGCTTGATCCCTACCTACTATGTCTGCTACTGGACCTTGGCTTGCTCTTTTCCTGGTGCTCTGGGGAATACCGGCTAGTCCTTGGACCCTGCACCTCGGGTGATCCCAAGTCATCCACCAGGGTGAACTGCCTGTGTACTTTTTCAGCTGGTCTGTACTGCTATAGCTACTGGTCTCTGAGACTGACCCCTGACTTTGACAAGGGGATTGAGGATCGGGAAGGGTTGTGGAGAATCGGGAAGGACCAGGAGGAAGGGTGAAGGAGAGAGAAGATGGGTGGAGGATTGGGAAGGGGAGTGGAGAATAGGGAAGGGGAATCGAGAATAGAGAAGGGGGGTGGAGGATAGGGTATGGGGATGGAGGATAGGGAAAGAGGGAGGAGCATAGGGAAGGAGGGAGGAGCATAGGGAAGGGGAGGTGGAGGATGAGAAGGGGGGTGGAAGATCTGGAATAGGTGTGAAGGACAGGAAAGGGGGGTGGAAGATCTGGAATGGGTGTGAAGGACAGGGAAGGGGGGTGGAAGATAGGGAAGGAGGGAGGAGAATAGGGAAAGGGGGGATGGAAGATAGGGAAGGAGAGTTGAGGATAGGGGGGGGGCATGGAGGTTAGGGAAGAAGGGTGGAGAATAAGGAAGGGGGGGGGTGGAGGATCAGGAAGGAGGGTGGAAGATCTGGAATTGGGGTGCAAGATAGGGAAGGGGGGTGGAGGATTGCGCAGGTGGTGGAGGATTGGGCAGGTTGGTGGAGGATAGGAAAGTGGAGTTGAGGCTAGGGAAGGGGGGTGAGGCAGGGTGGAAGATCTGGAATAGGGGTGGAAGATAGGGAAGGGGCGTAAGGACAGGGAAGGGGGTGTAGAAGATAGGGAAGTGGGGTGGAGGACAGGGAAGGGGGGTTGAGGATAGGGAAGGGGGGTAAAAATGCTCAGAGTGGTGTTTCCCCATCAGATCATAAAAGAAAAGCTTAGGATCATGCTATTGGTAATTAGTACCTCTTTTTATTGTCACAAGGTTTACTTTAGGTAAAGTCAGGAGTAACAATTGTGATAATAACAGGTCAGTGCTCTTGACAGGTGTACTTTAACCTATTTTTTTATTATTGTCATTGTATATATATTATTGTATGTAGTTCTGTACCAGGAGTTCTCCTTTAAAACATGCTCAGTTCAGGATGGAGCAATCTACTTAAAGTAGACCTTTACCCGAATTCTACGTGCCCTTGTGTCCTGCCAGTTCTGGTCCATTGAGAAAACAAATGGTAAAAAAAATCTGAAAAAACTGCTTACAGAAATGGTAACCCCAAGTTACTTCCAGTGCCAGCCAGTTTGCCTAATACCAGGGCTGGTCATGTGGTCTCTTCTGAAAGAGAGGATCATTGTTCAGGTGAGCTGCTGATTGGCTGGCTGTGTCTTACATGCCCCTCTGACAGAGACCACATGACCAGCACTCGGGTATTTGGCCAAGCAGCAGCAGTGGGAGCTCAGGGCTCATTTGTGCAGGAGCTAGCTGAGCTTAATAGATGAGAATTGGCAGAACACATGAGGCCTCATGTATAGATCTACATTAATTTTCTGGAGCAACCAGCCCACAACCAGTCTATATAAAGGGAAATTACAGATTTATAAGGAATGTGCTTCTTGCTCCAAGTATGATCGCTGGATTAACCTGTAATGAGAGCACACACAAGAAAACAAATTAAAATGCATTCAAACTAATCAAATGCAAATGTTATGTAATCAATTTATATATATATATATATATATATATATATTTTTTTTTTTTAGTAATGCATTATCTGATCTGATCTTTCTATTCAATAAAAAAATTTCCAGTGTTAAAAGTCCAAATGTATGTTAGGACCCTTGTTAGTATCCCTCACTGACACATTGCACATGGTCAGCTGGTCGGGTCACACTCACACAGACACAAGACATCAGGCGCAGCTCTACCTTCAATGATGAATGGGAACAGAAGGGCTGGAACTCCACAGTGATTAGCAGCCACCATCTGCAGTAAGGGACTGAGTCTGAGAGGAACACTGGAAGGAGCAACAGCTCAGCTGCTACAATGGCCCAAGACACCCAGCATCTTCTTCTGTCCTTTCTTCCTCCCCCTCTGCCGCCCCTCCTCTCAGCTGGAGGATCATTCATGAAGTGGCAGTGCGCCTTAGGCGGCCGCCTAGTTTGCTTAGTGAAAGCACCGGCCCTGCTACTTTATTTTTGCTACGTTTCCATTAATATAGCATAACTTACAGAATAAAATACATATTTGCTAGTTACCTCTGTAGGTGCTTTTTACTTGCTTAAAATGCCTTACATGCTCTCCCTGCTTTGTAATGTTTAGGAGGGGACTGTGGAGTAAAGTTTATGTGAATCCTCACCTTTCAAAATATTTACAGTAGTTTAAAATGCTATTAAAGGCATTTCTTTTTTAACAACCTGATCCTCCCCATCTCAGGTCCCTGATGGTGCTCCTGGCCCCTCCCATTTACACAGTCATGGCTTGGCCCCACCCCCTCTCTTTCCTGATTGGCTTACTGGCAGTGATTGACAGCAGCGATGGGGCTCAGGTAAATATTGTGGGCGAAGCTGCTGCACACAGAAGGTTTTTTTACCTTCATACATAGAATGCATTAAGGTGAAAAACCTTGCGCCTTTATAACCACTTTATAATAGAAATGAGAGGTTTGTGCATACATATAAAATATAATGTATAATTATCTTTTTTTTTTAAATAAGTGATCACAATCTCTGTTCTCAGCTGCATAAGAGACATAGGGAGGTGGGGCTGGAGAAACAGCAGTACACTGATCTTCCCAGTGAATGGCTGTGTAGAGGGCCGTCAGCTATAGTTGCCAGCACTAATCATATTCTGCCGGCCGGGAAAGCTCCCTGCTCCCCTCCCCTGCCAGCAGGAGGCATTCCCCCATTAACACTGACTATGTTGAAGGAGGACCAAAGCAATTTTGTTTCCTTTCACCACTATTGGAAGTGAAGAAAATCGATTCATCTATGACTTGTCTTAGAGTCAGATATGACACCCTTTCCATTGAAAAATCTAAAAGATTATAATTTTTGGGGTATTTTCTTTATTATAGGTATGCTATGTGAATGGGAACACATAACACACATGTAGTGGGGTTTTATCAAATTGGATTGCAAAAGTCCAATACCCTTTAAGCATCTGACACACATAGGGGAGTGTTGGATACCTGGATCTCCTGCTATGCGCTCTGGTTCAGGCCACTACATCACTACAAGACGGTGTAGCGTATGGTAGGTACTGTTGGGAACTGCTGATTGGCCACTGGTCATGAGCTCCCTCAGACACAGAAGCCCTGCTCAACTGGCGACTAGGGCTCCAGTACTGTGGGGAGGTGATGAGGGTAACATTACATACCTAGGGGGATGGGCTATGTGCAGACTGTCATTCACCCTGAATGGGCCAAGTAACATTGTCTCTTTAAACTGATTGGTTGAAATGGATTAACAGCAGGACTTTTTTTCAGCGGGAACGTGGGGGAACGCAGTTCCGGCACCTCCAGCACTGAATGGATCTAAAGGCAAGAATGTGCTGGGGTCTGCTGAAAGGTCTATTGATGCTGGCTGCTGGGGGATCTATAGATACTGGAGGGGATCTGTTTTTTTTTTCATTGGGGTCTATTGTTGCTAGGGGTGACTTAAGGTGCTGAGGGATCTATTGTTGAGGTTAAGGTCTATTGATGCTGGCTGTTGGAGGGTTTAAAAATGCTAGGCGCTTGGAGATCTGTTGTGGCTGCTGGAGGTTTATCGTTGCTGGGGTGGCATTTTGTTGTGTGGGGATCCATTATTGCTGTGGGGTCTTTTATTGTGTAGGGGATCTATTGTTGCTAAGAGGAGGGGGTTATTGATGCTGGTGGGGGTCTATTGTTTGCTGCTATTCTATTCTGCTGCTGATCTATTTTACTGCTTTTCTTACTGTCATTAACAAATTCTATACTCACTACTTAGCACTACAAAATGTTACTTGGTTCTGATTTCTATAAAAGGGGTGGTACTGGCAGGTGGGTTGGGAGTGGAACCAAGGGATGGCGCTCAGAGGTGGGTTGGGGGAAGAGACAAGGGGGTTACTCAGAAGAGGGGAGTTCCTGCACCTATTCTCTGCGAAAAATAGCCCTGATCAGCACAGACAGTTTTGTATGGCTTGGTGAAAAATGAGGTTAAGTGTTGCTCACATTTGTGTCCTTTCTTGTTGTCATCTTTCATCATGTCCTCGTAGTCATCATCCTTTTTCCTACAGGTTCCACAGATGAGGCCAAATAGACCATTGAACAGCTGGACAGCACCCAGGATGACCTCAATGGAACTCGCCGCTAGCAAGATGGAGAAAAGTACGATGTTGAATTCCACCACATTAGGAGGCTCCACACACGTGTCCCATAATTCTGAGTGGTATAGATAGTTTTCATTGCTGAAAAGAAAGAGGTTGGTATGTTATTTCCCAAATTTATAAAGCACCAACATGTTAAGAAACTAACAGAGTACATACTGTATCTATACAGGAATACTTTGAGGTGACTCAAGTCATTCTATACTGATATAGAGGGTGAGATAGCTAAGTATGGAGCACACGGTGGGTGACCTAACATACCCCAGTAGTGCCATTATCTCAGACCTGATAGGACATTAGATTGGTGAAGTGCTGGATCCCTGACATTGGGGGGAAGTTCTTTCAGTAGTCAGTTGTGGTGTGAAGGGGCCATTGTTGGCTCTTGGAAAACTGTACCAACGTCAAGCAATTTCATAGCTCAGATATAATTTGTCACAATATGTTTAAAAAACAAAATGTGTTTCGGGGGTTCAGAGTGGCCACCTTCATGAAGACATAAAGCGTTAGTTCACCTTTGCCAAAAAATAAAAACAAACTGACTTAGGTTGGGTAATGCCCACACAATAGTTGTAGGACATTTACGTACTCTCGAACCCTGGCCGAAAAACTTCCAGTGTTGGTGTCCCCCATCCTGCATTGTTGCTAGGATGTCAGAATTCAGAAGGAAGACCAGGAGAAGTTGGAAGCACCCTTGATTGACTGGAGCGCTTGCACAATATTGCTGAAGGGGATTGCTTGGCAGGTAAGTACATTATGGCATAAAGCTCAATGCACAAAGTCGATGATGGAGAACATGAAGAAGTAAAAAAAGCAAGTGAGTGATTCATGCCTACACTGTCGCAACTGAAATTGACATTTTTGGGTGAACTGACCTTTTAAAAATGTACGGAACTCACTTGTGTTCAATCAGTGGTTTCTCAAATGGGCGACCCCAGATAAGGGAAGTATTGGTGGTGGGGACTGGGGAGCTAGTAGTATTTGTCTTCTCAGGGGCATAATACTGACAGACTGGCCCGCGGTGTAATGCCACAACAGACATTGTGAGGCAGAAGAGTGATCCACAGAGTACAGCAGCTGCGCCCAGGATGGAGAGAAACATCTGGAGAGACAAAGGGAGTGAGGGTTACCATGAGCAAATGTAAGAGTGTTAAGGCAGTCCTGCAATCTAAAGAAGCCAAGTAAGAGAAGGCAACTGGTAAGGCTGCTCCAACATTGTTTTACGCTCATCCCATTAAAGAGTTTCTTATAGAAACCTTTACCACTTTAACTCTTCTTTTCTCTATTTTGCTACAGATTACTCTACATCAAAGTCTCACCTATGTCCTGCCCTGACCTGGCCACGTTTTCCTTCAACAGCTCATCCTTCTTGGTCACATTCGTTCTACACACACAATTAGGCCTCAACCGCTACAATCCTTGGAAACAGATCAGCATCAGAGGTCTCATAAGCCATGCTCTTGGGCAAATGCTCAAAACTAAGTCCATACAAGACATCACCCTGTATTAATCTGCCTTCCTAAGATATAATTCCTCATCTGTGCTGCCAAACATTCCCATTACATCACTTTCATTAATGCCCCCTCATCCAGGCCTCATCAACACTTTTCAACCCCTAACTCGCTACCTTTTTCCCCCATTGCCTCCACCTATTAACGTATTCACCGCCCAGGACATTGGCAATCATTTTGATAACAAAGATAAATGCAACTTGTGATAAAATCTCCCCTGTCCAGATATCTCTTAAGATATCGTGTCCACCAGCACATTCAATACTTTCATCTTTTGACCCTGTTACTACAGAGGAGGTTGCTAAGCTTTTCTATGACGTACATCTCACCACTCGCCCCATGTGTGATGATCGCGGCCTCAGACCCCCAGCCCTTCTCACCAACTCGTGACCGAAGGACTAGCCAATCTAAAACCACGCTGTCACGTGCGTAACAATGCCACGCTCAGCTGCACCCTGCACAAAGATTTTCCAGCGAATGGACCACAATCTATGTGCCTGCAGCCTGAGAGCGATTGTTACTGGGCCAGGTTAATTACGCAATTAACCCTTCGCACTGCCACCACCTCCTGTTTATACAGAGAAAGAGGAAACTCGCCAATATTAGCAATAACCAGGGGCGAACTGACCATTTGGAAACTCGAGCACTGTCCGAGGGCCCGGGGTTAGTAGGGGGCCCCATGAGATGCCCCTGGCAACTTTTTCATAGGCTTTTTTGAGTTTGGGCAAGGACACAGGGGCCCCATGATCCCCTATTGCCCGGGGGCCCCGTGAGTTGTCAGTCCACCCCTGGCAATAACACTATGATGTTTGAATAATCGTCTGTATACACACTGTCACCGCAGGCAGATGTATATAGAGGTTTAAAAACACACAGTCTCTTCAGAGATAGGTATTCTTAGTTTGCATTAAAGAGCTTTAGAAACAGTTCAACACTTTTCAGAAAATAAGATTTATTACTAAAAAGGTCAAAATGGTGCAATAAAAGTATTTACAGAAAAAGATGTAGCCAATATATATATATGTAAATACAGAGAGCAATACCACAATAGAGAGATAACAGAAAGAAGTTTAGAGAGGTAGAATACTTGCCGTCAGCCTTGGTTTAAGCAGCTTCAAGGGTCCTGAGCAAAAGGGTACCGTTCTCCCAAAGTTGGTTCCGATGTTAAAAGGGAGAATTCTTCAAGTTCTTCTCCAAACCTGACAGCCTTTTTCTAGGAACTCAGCAGGGTGTCTCCTTAAAGCAGAGAACCAATCGCCTCACTTGGGGAGGGGTGTTGTAGGCGGGGAACTCAGGCTATGACCAAATCCCTCATAAGTTATATCATGGTCAATAACCTTCCCTAGGGACATGTAGCAGCCTAGCCACTATTAAATTTTGCAGAATCATCTGCTGAATGTCTAGATATCAAACATGCCATATTTTACCATTCCAGCTAGATCTATATGGCTTTCCAATCTCGCGTATATGTAATCTAGGGGTGAAAGATATCAGGTGACTCGCATTAAGATGAGCTATCCGAATATGTGCTTTATTTTTAGGTAATTATTTCCTACCATAAGATATGAAATTATAGGGAAAAGTGGGTTTTAAATGTGATGCCTGTTTTACGGCTACCTAGGAATGCATTTGAAGTCCAGTGAAGGACTGGTTTATGGCTTTATGATTATCTCAGATTGAGAAGCTAACAGACACCCGGGTACAAGCTAATTTGGGATTTATAACCATGAAGCTCTCCAGCTGGGGCCTGATGCCTTTTGAACTCAGCATACACACACAGACCACATTCCTGAGAAGGGGGATTGGAGGGAGAGAGAGAGATACAAGATAAAGGGTCTTGAGCAAGATGGATGACCGCGTCCATCTCTGTACGTACGATTGCTACACCATGTACCCCATTTCTCACACCCTCTTGCTCTGTTTTGTGCTCTATAACCCATATCTTTAATATATTGCTCTCTACTGGCATCTTCTGCTCTGTTCTAAAATGATCTGTTCACCCTTAGACTTAAAAGCTCTCACTGGACCCCACCAGTCTGAACATCTTAAGATCCATCTTCTTGCTCCCATATACCTCCAAACCTCTAGAATGCATAGTCTACAATCCTCTGAACTGCTACCTCACGGATTACAACCTTCATACAGCTTGGCTTTTGCTGGCAACACTCAAGTGGAACTGCCCTTCTAAAACTAAACAATGATAAAACCAATGGACACTATTTATGATTAGAGCTTTCTGCTGCTTTTGAAACAGTTGACCACATGCTCCTTCTCAAAAAAACTTTACCTCCAACACTGCTCTTTCCTGGTTCTCCTCCTACCTATCTAACTGCTCCTTCAGTGTCACCTACAGCTCCATCTCCTCCTCTCCTTTTCCTCTTTCTTTGAGTCCCTCAAGTCTCTATCCTCAGACTCCTTCTATTCTATTCTCAGCTCACCTGCTTTGGTCTCCTTGTGGCTCACTAATTTACCAAACCAAAACTGAGCTCATGATATTTCCTCCACCCCTTGTGTGCCCTCCCCTGACTTTTTTTCAATCCAGATCAATAGCACTATCAGGGTGCTATGTAGAATCCTGGACACTGATCTCTTCTTCCGGACCAGCATTAAATCTCCTTTCAAGTCTTGCCACCGTCACCTTCCATTTCCAAAATATTCCCCTTCTAAACTATAGACAGCACCAAGCTTCTAATTGGCTCAATTGTAGTGTTGGGCTTAATGTTTGAGTTGAACATAAATTTGACTCGAACAAGGGTCGTTCACGTGTTCAGCGAACACACGAACGGTAAGGACATTCGGCGGGCGCCCCCCTGCCCCAGAGCACCCTTCCATGTTGAGAGAATGTAACTCATGCAGTATTTTAATCGCTGTGTGGTATCTTACCACATACTCGGTAAGATACCATTTAGTGAATTGCCCCTGTACGAACTTTGCGGATGAACTTTTGATAGGTACAAATGTTCGACCATGAACTGAACAGGGGGTTGTTAGGCCCATCACTACTCCATTGTTATCTCTCACCTCAACTACTGCAACTCCTTCCTTTTTGGCCTACATTTACACAGGCTATCTCAATTTCAAAGCATATGCAGCGCTACTAAAGTGATAAATCAGTATATAAAAGATAAATAAATGAACGAAAAACTGTCCAGCATATAATGAAAGTCCATGCAAAACAATGTGTCCACTACTTGTGCAATAATTCCAAATAAAAGTGCTCTTCAAACTAAAAATCACCCAAGTGACCCTTCCACCACAGCACACATATGTGCTTACCACAATGAGTGTGACTCTCAACAATAGAGAAGTCAAATCACCCTTAAATGAAGGTCCTACATTCAAAAGCCTCCCTCTGATGAGCATTCAACTTTCCTCGGCTTCACATATACTCGGTAATGCTTAGAGAGATAGAAGGACAGGAGCAAGGACACTCACATAGTGTAAATCCGTAAACAAGACTTAAAATCACTCACATTCTCACTGAGAAAAGCCAGCATTGAACAATACAATCTCGAGATCCTGATAGCGGTCATGCATTCATGGTGACGTCACAATCTTCCCATCGTACGTTTTGTTATGAATGATGTCACCTATGACTCTGATGATGTCACTTATGACAAAACATACGTAGGGTGGGGACCGAAGTCAGAATTTTGTGACTTTATCTGCTTCAGCTAAGCCAAGTCCATTACTGGCCCCTAAAAGGACTGTGCCTAAAGTGCTGCAGAAGAAAGTTAGTGTCCTCATCTTGTACATAGTTCTTTTTGAAACATTTCACCGATGTATGTTGCGCTCCTTAATACCTCATAATAACGCTTAAACCATAATTATTTTTTAAAATTCCAAATCCCATTAAACAATTAATAGATACCTATTAAAAGTGATTTTGTGCCAACCAATCAAAAATTATTCAATAACTTTAAAACAACAGAGTGCAGCGCTTATCAAAGTAAAAAAGTCACTAAATAAGTGTCCACAGTAGTTCACTGTACAAATGCGAATTCCCACGGCTACCACTCTGTCAAATAACAGAAATGCGCACTCACCGGAAACGCATGGGTTATGCGCATGTGTGATCATGCATCACAAGCAATGGGTACATCAGAGGTCAGGCAGCCAAGCATCTCCCTCACGGTGGGTCCTCACAGACTCTTAGCTCAGGTACAGGGTTCCCTTTAAGATCAGCCAGGCGTTCCTTGTGAAAGAACTTCCTCTCAGGATGGCAAGGGTGTTTTTTCTGTGGGGATGATAGCTCCAAACAGGAGCCCCAAAACACAAATGCCAAAGATAGTGTAGTATGTCCAAAAGTAGGTATTTATTCATTTAAAACATATAGCAGGGCAGTATGCATGTCAAACACCATGTAAAACAGTAAACAGCAGTACTGACCCCTTAGTAATGATGGCCGCCGGGCCTCCTCGTGGCTCCGGCGGTGGAATGACGTCACGCTCTGCGCAGCTCCTCCTTAGGCCTTTCGTGCTAGAGGCACATCATCAGAGGGGAGGCTGCCTGACCGTGAGGGAGATGCTTGGCTGCCTGACCTCTGATGTACCCATTGCTTGTGATGCATGATCACACATGCGCATAACCCATGCGTTTCCGGTGAGTGCGCATTTCTGTTATTTGACAGAGTGGTAGCCGTGGGAATTCGCATTTGTACAGTGAACTACTGTGGACACTTATTTAGTGACTTTTTTACTTTGATAAGCGCTGCACTCTGTTGTTTTAAAGTTATTGATATATTTTGAGGCATTGTGGTTGCCTAAAGTGTTCTAGCTGCTGACATTTAAGAGAGCGCTCACTATCCTTTCTACTAAATCAAAAATTATTAGTGTGAAATCAATTGTAAATTAATAATCCTCAATAAAATACAAAATTTATGACTAAGTGATTTTTTTTACCCTTAAATTAATAATTAAAAATTTTTGATTGGTTGGCACAAAATCACTTTTAATAGGTATCTATTAATTGTTTAATGGGATTTGGAATTTTAAAAAATAATTATGGTTTAAGGGTTATTATGAGGTATTAAGGAGCGCAACATACATCAGTGAAATATTTTGATACACAGTGGTAGTTATGTGTTTTATGTTGGCGATCCACTAGAATTGAGGTTATTTTGGCTCGCAGGTTATATAAATTTATACATCTTTTTGAAACATCCCACTCATCCCCAACCCTATCCAAGTTATCCCCCAAAAAATACCAAAAAGAATCTCTCTGGACTGTTTACAGAGCTAAAGAGTGATTGTGTTTGTGTGCCTGACTGCGAGGCGAAACTACAGGAAAATAAGGGCCTATCTAACTGTTGACTCCTATGGGGGTATCGCTACACTGCCCATATGGAAGAAAAATATATTTGAAATATATTTTAAAAATATTCTTCCTAAATATATTGCCATATATTTGAAATACTACAATTTTGGCCAAATTCAATATATTTCAAAATATATAAATATATATAAATCAAAAGTCGAATATAAATTTAAAAAATCTGAAGAATATATTTAAAAAATATACATTTTTAAAAATATATATTTTTAAAATATATTCTTCAGATTTTTTTTAACATATAAAAAAGTAATTTTAACATATATTTTTACATATATTTGTAAACGCATTCCAAAAAATGTAGATTTGTATTTTTAAAGACATACAGTTTATTTGAAATGTATTTTTTTTTTATATTTTTCATATGTTTTGTAATAAAAACGCATTTCAACATATAGTATATATATATATATATATATATATATATATATATACATATATATTGAATACGGCCAAAATTGTAGTAGTTCAAATATATGTCAATATATTTGGGAAGAATATTTTTTAAATATATTTCAAATATATTTTTCTTCCATGTGGATGGTAAAGCCTGAAAATGGAGTGATTCTGTTTTATAAGGAAGATACACAAAGATTGGCTCATGTTCAATAAGAGGAGTCCTTCCTTGAAATAGTATTTAATTTTACTCACTCAGAATTGCTATCAATGTAAAACTAGATATGTAAATAAAGGGATAACAACAGATAGGTCAGTCTTTTATTGAAATGTTGCCACCCTAGGTACTAACCAATATTTTTTGTGATCTCCCCTCCAAAAAATCCCTAATCACAAAGAAGTCGTTTTTAAAACTGACACTTACCCCACAACGGTTTCCACAACATCCTTTCCCACCAGCTACCAAAATTTGAATGGCTGGAAGCAGAACCTGTAAACGAGAAACATGATGAAGCAAAGTCAAAACCAAATATTTTATATGGATAAATGTATAATGCCCAACTGGAGGACATTTTGGTTGCTGAAGGACCATGTACCATAAATCAATGCCAATACTATATTCCCCTCTTTTGGCACATTTTGAAACCTCAGTGCTGCTGATCTCCTCAACCATTTTACCCCAGAGGAACCTTTACAGACTTCAGCTCCAGAAGGTTTTACCCCCTTCATGACCAGACCATTTTTCCCTATTTAGCCTTGTGCTGTTTTAACTGGTAATTGTGTGTTCATGCAACGCTGTACCCAAATTAAATTTATGTAATTTTTTTCACACAAATAGAACTGTCTTTTAGTGGTATTTGATCACCACTGGGTTTTTTATTTTTTATTATACAAATCAAAATAGACCAAACATTTAAAAAAAAAACAACAATATTTTTTACTTTTTGCTATAAAAAATATCCGATAAAAAAGTTACAAAATCAGATTTCTTCATAAATTTAGGCTAAAATGAATTCTACTACATGTCTTTGGTAAAAAGAATCCTAATAAGTGTATATTAATTGGTTATAGCATCTACAAACTATGATGTATCCCACATGGAAGAACAATATATTTTAAAAAATTTTTATCCCAAATATATTGACATATATTTGAAATACTACAATTTTGTCCGTATTCAATATATTAAAAAAAAAACAAAAAAAAACTATATATATATATATATATATATATATATATATATATATATATATATATATATATTGCATGTTGAAATACGTTTTTGTATATATATTACAAAATATATGAAAAATATTTTAAAAAATATATTTTTTTAAATATATTCTTCAGATTTTTTTTTAACATATACAAAAGTCATTTTAACAAATATTTTTACATATATTTGTAAATGCCTTCCAAAAATGTAGATTAAATGTATTTTTAAAGATATACAGTATATTTTGTAATATATAAAAAACGCATTTCAACATACAGTATATATATATATATATATATATATATATATATATATATATATCTATACACAGTATATACACACAAATATATTTTGAAATATATTGAACACGGCCAAAACTGTATATATTTGGGAAGAATATTTTAAAAATATATTTAAAATATATTTTTCTTCCGTGTGGGATATACTGTTTTTTCTGCAGACTGGCTGGGGAGGGGTTAACATTCAGGGGCACTCAAAGGGTTAACTGTATGCCTACCAATGTTTACTATGTGTACTGTGTGCTGTTTTTTTCGATCAAAAAAATGGACAAAACTATACATCAAAGTGTTCAACAAACAGTTTCAGATTATTATGTTAAGATGTGCTTTAACTGCAGACTGTCAGCTTTAATTTGAGGGTATTTACATCCAAATCAGGTGAACGGTGTAGGTATTACAACAGTTTGCATATGTGCCTCCCACTTGTTAAGGGACCAAAAGTAATGGGACAGAATAATAATCATAAATCAAACTTTCACTTTTTAATACTTGGTTGCAAATCCTTTGCAGTCAATTACAGCCTGAAGTCTGGAACGCATAGACATCACCAGATGCTGGGTTTCATCTCTGGTGATGCTCTGCCAGGCCTCTACTGCAACTGTCTTCAGTTCTGCTTGTTCGTGGGACATTTTCCCTTCAGTTTTGTCTTCAGCAAGTGAAATGCATGCTCAATCGGATTCAGGTCAGGTGATTGACTTGGCCATTGCATAACATTCCACTTCTTTCCCTTAAAAAACTCTTTGGTTGCTTTTGCAGTCTGCTTTGGGTCATTGTCCATCTGCACTGTGAAGCGTCCAATGAGTTGTGAAGCATTTGGCTGAATATGAGCAGATAATATTCCCGAAACACTTCAGAATTCATCCGGCTGCTTTTGTCAGCAGTCACATCATCAATAAATACAAGAGAACCAGTTCCATTGGTAGCCATACATGCCCACACCATGACACTACCACCACCATGCTTCACTGATAAGGTGGTATGCTTAGGATCATGAGCAGTTCCTTTCCTTCTCCATACTCTTCTCTTCCCATCACTCTGGTACAAGTTGATGTCGGTCTCATCTGTCCATAGGATGTTGTTCCAGAACTGTGAAGGCTTTTTTAGATGTCGTTTGGCAAACTCTAATCTGGCCTTCCTGTTTTTGAGGCTCACCAATGGTTTACATCTAGTGGTGAACCCTCTGTATTCACTCTGGTGAAGTCTTCTCTTGATTGGTGACTTTGACACACATACACCTACCTCCTGGAGAGTGTTCTTGATCTGGCCAACTGTTGTGAAGGGTGTTTTCTTCACCAGGGAAAGAATTCTTCGGTCATCCACCACAGTTGTTTTCCGTGGTCTTCCGGGTCTTTTGGTGTTGCTGAGCTCACCAGTGCTTTTCCTTCTTTTTAAGAATGTTCCAAACAGTTGTTTTGGCCACGCCTAATGTTTTTGCTATCTCTCTGATGGGTTTGTTTTGTTTTTTCAGCCTAATGATGGCTTGCTTCACTGATAGTGACAGCTCTTTGGATCTCATCTTGAGAGTTGACTGCAACAGATTCCAAATTCAAATAGCACACTTGAAATGAACTCTGGACCTTTTATCTGCTCATTGTAATTGGAATAACGAGGGAATAACATACACCTGGCCATGGAACAGCTGAGA
This sequence comes from Staurois parvus, assembly GCF_062004578.1. Lineage (NCBI taxonomy): Eukaryota > Metazoa > Chordata > Amphibia > Anura > Ranidae > Staurois > Staurois parvus. Next base: position 1,349,790 of record NW_028319438.1, read on the forward strand.
AGCCAATTGTCCCATTACTTTTGGTCCCTTAACAAGTGGGAGGCACATATGCAAACTGTTGTAATTCCTACACCGCTCACCTGATTTGGATGTAAATACCCTCAAATTAAAGCTGACGGTCTGCAGTTAAAGCACATCTTGTTTGTTTCATTTCAAATCCATTGTGGTGGTGTATAGAGCCAAAAATGTTAGAATTGTGTCGATGTCCCAATATTTATGGACCTGACTGTATATTGCTACAGTATATTTATCTTTTATCCACCCTTTGTTTTGTTTGTTAGCCCCAATGAAGGGGGAGTCCATTCCTCTGAAATGCACTGGCTTGATGTACATGTTGCTACTTTTTAATAGACGTCTATGAACCATACTTTAGAGGTTGCATTTCTCTGGACACTGGGCGCTCCTTTCTTTTTATCCAAGTCTACACTATTATTATAATAGTGGATTTATATAGCGCCAACAGTTTGCGCAGTGCTTTACAAAATGAAGGCAGACATTACAGTTACAATACGATTCGGTACAAGAGGGAACAGATGCTGAAACAACCACAAGGTCGCACAGAAAAGGCAGCAGCCCAATCCCCAAGAGAGCCCATCACCACCATCCATCATTGAGCACTATCCACCGGAAGGAATTCCTTCTTTTTTTGTCAACAAAAATACCCATTCAGGACCAGTGACCAATCCAGTCAGTCCAACTGTCAGGAATGGACTCAGCACTGGTGGTGGGACTCACCTGCCGTGTGGGCTGCAGTACCAGGGCTGGCCAGCGGGTGCTCTCAGCAATCAGAAGCTCACTCCTGCAGGCAGCCATCACCTGAGGCTGATTGCAGGAGGGGTATTTAAGGAATGGCCAGACCTGCAGTCAGTGCCTTGGTGTTGTTTCCCATGAGCCCCTGTACCTTGTGTTCCTGTTCCTCTGCCTATCTGATTTGTTGCCGACTCTGCATTGTTCCTGACCCTGCTGACCGTCTCCTGTTTAACCCCTGGCTTGCCTGACCATCCTTCTGCCTGATTCTCTGTACCGCGCTGCCCGTGAGTTACTGAACCCGGCTTGTGACCCTGACTATTCTCTGCCTGCTCCTCCGGTATTTCACTGCCCACACGTTGCTGACATGGCCTGCCTGACTACGCCTGACGCTACCCAGACGATCCATCCATCCTGCACGGATCCAGTCACTACTGTCCAAACCTGCCAGCCCCTTCACATCAGGCTTTCCCCCGGTACATACCCTCGGCGGACCCCTCTACCACAGTTGGGTGCACTCAGGGGCCGCGACCTGATCTCAGTCCTGCGCCAAGTCCATCCCCACCATCAGGGGCTATGGTGAAAAGGCAGACTGGGGCTTAGACTCCGCGCCCTGGGGAATCCTGTTCTGTGGGTCAATAGAGATCCCGCCGGGCGGTGCCTGACATTACCTTACGGCCCGCCTGACCATTCCACCTCTCCAGCCCTGACTACGCCTGTGTTCCTGAAGCCTGCTACTTCCCTGTGTCAGTCCACACATCTCTGCTCATACCTGGATCCCTGACACCAACACAAGCAACCAGGGTTGCATGGAACCTTAGGATTCCTCTAGACGTTGCTAGGGGTTCCTTGAGCAATGAGCAATTTTTGATTCTGACATAAGTTCTCACGGACACCATTGATCATTTTAGCTATCTATAATGAGGTAATTCTGCCCAGTGACCAGAAGTGTAAGGAGCATTCTTCCCACCGACCATCACACCAATGTGTCATGAGTTCTAGATAAACTCATTTTTAGCAGGGGTTCCCTGAGACCGGAAAGTTAATTTAAGATTTCCTCTGTGTTGAAAAGGTTGAAAGTCTACTTTAGAGGAACCCCAGTGTTCCATGGAACTCTCATTCTGAATAGCTGCTCTAGAAGCAGGAAATCATTGTAGTATACACAGCTACTATATAATATTAACATTATATGGGAAGGGAACACTAGGTATGATTTTAGGCAAGCAAAAAAGCAAGTAAAAAGGCATTTTTTATTTTATTTTAGGTTATGCTCTGTGACTGAGAACATTTAACAAATATAATGTAGATATTGTGCCAATTCAGCTGCAAAAGTGAAAAAAAAAAAATTCTAACTTTTTACAAAAAATACAGTCATCAAGGTGCAGGGGTAGTTAATGGGGGAGCAAAGAGCCCAAAGTCTGCCTTGAAGTTGGTTTTTGGTTGTTTTAAGAAGGCAATGGGCTTCAACCGGATCCTGAGTGCTATGGACGTTCCTTTCCAATGCAAGTCATTTAATTTGTTTCCACATGGGGGACCCAAGTTATCTCCTTTCCAGGGGTGGACTGACAACTCATGGGGCCCCGGGCAATAGGGGATCATGGGGTCCCTATGTCCTTGCCAACACTCAAAGCACACCCAAAAATGCCTATAAAAAGGTACCAGGGGCATTTCATGGGGCCCCCTACTGACCCCGGGCCCTTGGGCAGTGCCCGAGTGCTCGAATGGTCAGTCCACCTCTGCTCCTCTCCCGCACCCATTCAAAGTCCCAGTCTTGCCTGACTGTAGAAAATCAAGGTTATTATATGCTTTGCTGCATGGTTTAATAATTTAATAAACTCATTGGAATCTTGAATTTGGGTCATTTTCTACAGTAGCCTGGCTATGAAAGCTCCTTTGAGCTCAATGGGTTAAAACAAATTCATGCCCCCCCCCCCCCCCCCAGTCCATGGTTCACGGGCTCTCCTGCTCAATTTGAAAGCCTGGGACCACTGCAGTGGGTTTCAGATGGCAAGCAGGAGCTTGAGTGATAGCAATACAATAAAGTATTTAAAAATATAAAAGTATAATTTAAAAAAAATGTAAAAATGTAAAAGCAAAAAACATGCACCTAGGGCATGCACATCTACTGTATATAAACAATTGCACAACATATATTGGTTATTACTATGCACTTTGGAGTGAGAGCAATAATTTTAGACCCCTCATTTAGAGTCAATTCTAAATTGATGAGTTGTAAAGGCATTTAAAGCATCGTCAAGTGATAATTTTGTGTACTGCAAATTTTTACCATTTTACAGCCACTCATAGTCATAGTCAAGTCTAAAAAAGAAAACTAATGCAGCCATCACATCTAAGAATTGAAAAAAGTCTGAGGCTACGTTCACACTAGCCTTGTGTGCAGGCGGCAGAGAGGCGTTTGGGAAGCGTTTTTACCGCTTCCCAAACGCCTCTGCCAATTCTGCACATTACAGCACATGGTGCTGTTCTAACAGGAGCGTTTGCGTCGCGTTGTGTCGCGGCAAAACGGACGCCTCTGGTCGAGTCAGGAGGCTTTGAAGCCTCCTATTCTCGTCTATGGTGCCGCTCCGCAAACGCCCGGCCGGCGTTTGCGGTGCGGTTGCGGGGCGTTTGCGGAGCGGTAACACCACTCAAATGCATTATAGGCGTTTGTGGGGCGTTATTAACGCTCGGCAAACGCCTAGCAACCGCCGCTAAACCGCGCATGCGGCGTTTGCGGAGCGTTTGCCGAGCGTTAAAAACGCTCCGCAAACACCGGACCAACGCTTGCCAAACGCTATAGGGGCGTTTTGGCAAGCGTTGGCGAAACAGCCTAGTGTGAACGAGCCCTGAAAGGAGCCAAGAGACCCCCTAGTGGGAAGAGGGATAACTCCATCCATCCATCCACATCCAGGAAAAGGATCTCTTGATAACGGCGAGACCCCCTGCTGGGAAAAAAGGAAAAACTCCATTCATCCATCCATCCATCCATCTGGGATATCCAATTTCCCAATCTGAGTCCAATTAAAGGGACACGAGCTTGTATGACCTCACTTAACGGTTTGCTCATACACATCATGTGAGAGCACAACTGGTGAAGAAGCACAGTATATATATATATATAAATTTGGTGGACTATATTTCATTTTTTGTAATATACTATAGAAGACACTATAGGATCACGGATTGTTTTGAGGATTTTCTGTGTGAAGATATGCATGCAACACTAGCGTGATTGCTAATATCACGTTGTGGAAATATACTAGGACACAGTTTATTGTTTTGCACCAATGGATTTATGTGTATATTGATAGTGGAGCGTGACACAAAGTGTTTTTTTTTTTAATTTGATTAAGACACATTGGTATGAGTATGTGTATAGTGTAAGCGACCCACTCATTTAATTGTATTAATTTATTTACTTAATTAATTTTAAGTTAGTCACTTAATTATTTATATTTCATTTATTTTACTCACTTAATCAATTTTGTATATTAAATATAAATACACACATGTTAAAATAATACATTTCTCACAAATATAAATACACCATAGTAGCTCACAAGAATCGCATTTATAAACTTAAGGCTGGACATGTTTGGTATCTAATTACTCAGCACAGCCTCATCTTTTCTTTAATTTTTTTTAACATTGGCAATTAAATTGTATTTGTGAGCACCAAAATTTATTTTAGTATATTTTTTATTGAAAATATAGATTTAATAACCAGTTGTGCAATGTAAAAAAATCGCAACTGCAACTGTGTTCAGAAAATATACAGCATTCTGTTTTTTGTTTTTTTAATGACTTTCCTAGCCAAAAATGAGGATTTTTACATTTGTGTGAAAAATAAAATAACACGTTTCAGAGGGAGACTGGTGAACCTGTTCCAAAAAATGGCCTCTCGTTAACTTTTTAATTTTTTTGAAGTGAAGTTTACCAGCTCATTGACCATCTTTTCAAATTCAGCAAAAGTTCACCGGTGGCAAATGTTAATTTTGTAACAAACTCAACCACTCCCCTCATCGCTGTGATGTGTAAGAATTATAGCATACTGTATATTGGAATGAACACATTTTTTCCATTTTAAAAAGTATTTTGTATTAGTAAGCTGAAAGGATCCATCTTACCAAAATGCCGCCTCCTACAATTCCCAAATACATGGTAACTTCTGTGGTCAGCTTAGTCCCGGCCTCCTTGGACGGCTCTGTGCTCCATCCCGGAAAAAAGAGAATGGCGTTACATGTGATGCAGATGATGGAGAGGGGGATGAGGGTGCACCCGATGCATTTGGAACATTTGCCTGTGCACATGGTGAGAGGTGGTGAGCACTGATCGAGAAGTCAGTGTGTTGGAGCAGGTGCAGAGGAGATTTATGTCCCTGGCCACCCTTACAAATTGCAGTCACAAGATGAGACCAGGTTCACAGATTGCAGTCACGGGATGGGAGCATGGAGTTTGGACCGACTCTCTGCAAGTTACAAAATGAGATCTGAGATATAAGTGCTGATACGGTGTCACCTGATTAAATTATATAAAGTTCAGGATGATGGCAGAGAGGTAATTCCTCTTCATGTGTCAAAGTAAAGAGAACCTGTACAGAACACATATGGGGGCTGCCAATGGTTACCTCCTATTCTGAATTATTAGTTCCCTGGCTGTCACAATTATCCAGTAGCTTCAAGTTACTAAGTTGGAACAAATATGCAGGTCAGGAGTAGCCTTGAGATTCAGATTTGCCCGGTGATGAATTCACCACCCTGAGTGGGCAAATTGTGGCTCTTACCTATAATGCCTTGTGCATTCTTTAACTCTGGTCAGCACGTAGCAGAGCGTTAGGCACTTAGTTCTCACTTCTCCATTAAATGTCCTCACCTGAAGTCAAGAATGGCACCAAAGTTGATTCTGGAAGAATCGCTCCACCCCAGGGGCGGAGTGACCATTTGGGAACTCAGGCACTGCCCGAGGGCCCTGGGTCAGTAGGGGGCCCCATGAGATGCCCCTGGTACCTTTTTCATAGGCTTTTTTGGGTGTGGGTGAGGACACAGGGGCCCCATGATCCCTTATTGCCCAGGGGCCCCATGAGTTGTCAGTCCGCCCCTGCTCCACCTTAATCTGAACCTCCCAGCACCCCTCTTTCCACCGCACTTTCTGCATCCTTCTTTCCTCCTCCCTTTGAACCTCCTCACACATTCCTTTTCACCCCAATCTGAACCTCCCCTCAACCTTCACTTAATTCCATAATTAGAATGCCCAACAATAGAAGTGCTTCCCTTTTGTTCTGTCTTCTAGGGAGAAGTCAGGAATGGTTGATTCTGGAAGAATCACTCCAACCCACTCTGAACCTTCCTGCACCCTTCTTTCTATCTCACCCTGAAATTTTCTGCACCCTCCTTTCCACCTCCCTCTAAAACCCCCTGCACCCTTTTTTTGAACTTTCTTCTAACCCTTTCTGCACCTTTCTTTCCATGCCACTCTGAACCTCCCTACATCCTATTTTCCACCCCAATCTGAACCTCCGTGCACACTCCTTTCCACCCCAATCTAAACTTCCATGCACCCTCTTTTCCACACCAATCTGAACTTCCGTGTACATGCCTTTCCACTCCACTCTGAGCCTCCCTGCACCCTCCTTTCCACCTCACTCTGAACCTCTCTGCACCCCTCTTTCCACCCCAGTCTGAACCTCCCTACACCCCTCTTTCCACCCCAGTCTGAACCTCTCTGCACCCCTCTTTCCACCCCAGCCTGAACCTCCCTGCACCATTGTATCCACCCCACCACACTCCTTTCAGCAGCTGGGAGTCTTTGTTCATTGTGGTGGAGAGGATATTCATTGCTGGATGATTGATGTGGATCTGCAATGAGGGTCTATGTGCCTGGTGAGGATTTGCATGTCTGGACAATGTTACAATCTACAATGCATTTACTATGGTGAATGAAGTCAATGATTTATCTGGCACCCACACATGGGATAGAAAAACCCGGTCCTGAGAAAGTGGGAATCCATGAAACGCATTGACGCGGACCCCACAGTACTGCGCTATTGTTTGGGTGTTATGTTATTTGCGATTATCTGTGAACAACATCCTTATATGTTGTGTATTCTATGATAATACCATCTTTGTGTGTGTTTTTTTTTTTAACCACATGTTGCTATTGAATTGTAATGCGTTAGCAATACAAATACAAAATGTATATACTGTATTTCTTTTTTAAATACCTTTTGATCTTTGTACTATAGCTAAGCTATGTATGGGATGGTGATATGTAAAGTGGATGCCCTAAATTCTGCACTTATTTCACTTTAGCTTCCTAATGTCTTCTGAGGGAAGTCAGGCATGGCACCAGTTTGCCATGTACTCTGGGTGCCATCTTGGGGAGCCTATGTCTGACTGGACACAATGTTCTCTCAAGATTTGGCTGGCCATTTTTGAAAAAGAGGGGTCTTATACAGCCCATGCTGTGGCCATGTGATGAGCCTTGCAGTGTGGGGAAAGCAGCTAGGGACAGACATCCACTTGTGATGGGGAGAGGTAGGCTGTGCCTAGGCACAGGTTCCTGTGGAGAAGGGAAAGGCTAGGGACATCCTGGACACCTCCTGTTTGTACCTGCGATGAGAAGAAGAAACTTCTCCATATGTAAACAGCATACCAGTCTGGTGTGAACCTGCACGCCTGTACGATAGTGCAACAACCCTCTCAGCAGATCACATAATCGGCCACAAGCAAATCTGCTTAACCACTTCCAGTCCGGACACTTTTACCCCCTTCCTGTCCAGGCCAATTTTCAGCTTTCAGTGCTATCACACTTTGAATGACAATTGCGCGGTCATGCAACACTGTACCCATGTGAATTGTTTAGAATTTTTTGAGACAGATAAAACTTTATTTTAGTTGTATTTATTCACCACTGGGATTTTTATTTTCTTTTTGCTATATAAATGAAAAAGTCCAAACATTTTGAAAAAAGGTGTTTTTCTTATACAATTTTGCAAATAAATATTCTTTCTTCATAAATCTTGGCCAAAATGTATTCAGTTATCTTTTTTGCAAAAAAAATTATAACCCAAATCAGTTTAGAATCAAAAATTATAATTTTTTTTTCACATTTTTAGTTTATTTTTTTAATATTATTATTATTTTTTTTTTTTACATACTGTACTACTTGTGGGGGTGATGAAGATTTTTTTTTTTTTTGTACACTGATTGGTTTTACATCCATAAAGGCTGTAAAAGCAATAATTTCTTTCTCTCTGGCTGCATTCTTGTAGCCATTGAGAAATATTGTGAGAGCTGTGACTGGTCACAGCTTGTCACATGGTACAAGGTTGTTGTGAATAGCCCTGTACCATGTGACCTCTGTGATCATTCACAGATTTCACACACAGTAAGCAATGATGTCAGAAGGGACATCTTGCTTACTACTATTCATGTGATCACTGATTGGCCAATCAGTGATCACATGATCGGGATCTCACACAGAGGTCCCGTACAGTGATTGGTGTTCCAATGTGTCCTGCAGACACAGCTGGTACCGGATCTCGGTGCCTCGCGCTCCGTGGGAGCGGGCACAGTCCAAAATGGCGGACGCCATTTATGAACGGCAACCCGCTCCTGCACTGCCCCCGTTCGGCCGTTTATATACATGGGCCAGACGGGAAGTGGTTAAGGAAGCAACATCCGGCAACTACTGAATGTAAGTACTGTGTGCCTTCTGCACTGCTGAATCTGCCTTTTATTTGATGTGGTGTAAGTACCTACAGCCGTGGCCAAAAGTTTTGAGAATGACACAAATATTAATTTTCACAAAGTTTACTGCTTCAGTGTTTTTAGATCTTTTTGTCAGATGTTACTATGATATACTGAAGTATAATTACAAGCATTTCATACTGTAAGTGTCAAAGGCTTTTATTGACAATTACATGAAGTTTATGCAAAGAGTCAGTATTTGCAGTGTTGACTCTTCTTCCAAGACCTCTGCAGTTCACCCTGGCATGCGGCCAATCCACTTCTGGGCCACATCCTGACTGATGGCAGCTCGTTCTTGCATAACCAATGCTTGGAGTTTGTCAGAATTTGTGGAGTTTTTTTGTTCACTCGCCTCTTTAGGATTGACCACAAGTTCTCAATGGGATTAAGGTCTGGGGAGTTTCCTGGCCATGGACCCAACATTTTGATGTTTTGTTCCCCCAAGTCACTTAGTTATCACTTTTTCCTTATGGCAAGGTGCTCCACCATGCTGGAAAATGCATTGTTCCTTACCAAACAGTTCTTGGATGGTTGGGAAAAGTTGGTCTTGGAGGATGTTTTTGTACCATTCCTTATTCATGTGTTCATAGGCACAATTGTGAGTGAGCCCACTCCCTTGGCTGAGAAGCAACCCCACACATGTATGGTCCAAGGATGCTTTACTGTTGGCATGACACAGGATTGATGGTAGTGCTCGCTGTTTCTTCTCCAGACAAGGTTTTTTCCAGATGCCCCAAACAATCGGAAAAAGTATATATCAGAGAAAATGACTTTTCCCCCAGTCCTCAGCAGTCCAATCCCTGTACTTTTTGCAGAATATCAGTCTGTCCCAGATGTTTTTCCTGGAGAAAAGTAGCTTCTTTGCTGCCCTTCTTGACACCAGGCCATCTTCCAAAAGTCTTCATCTCACTGTGTGTGCCGATGTACCCACACCTGCCTGCTGCCATTCCTGAGCAAGCTCTGCACTGGTGGTGGCCCAATCCTGCAGCTGAATCAACTTTAGGAGACGGTCCATGCACTTTCTGGACTTTCTTGGGCACCCCGAAGCCTTCTTCACAACAATTGAACCTCTCATTTTCTTGATGATCAGATAAATGGTTGATTTAGCTGCAATCTTAGTAGCAGTAACAGGAGCGGACTAACAACTCATGGGGCCCCAGTGCAATAGGGGATCATGGGGCCCCTGTGTCCTCGCCCATGCTCAAACCACACCCAAAAAAGCCTATGAAAAAGGTACCAGGGGTATCTCATGGGGCCCCCTACTGGCCCCCGGCCCTCGGCCAGTGCCCGAGTTTCCGAATGGTCAGTCCGCCCCTGAGCAGTAATATTCTTGCCTATGAATCCCTTTTTGTGCAAAGCAATAAAGTCTGCACGTTTCCTTGCAGGTAAATTAATATTTGTGTCATTCTCAAAATTTTTGGCCAGGGCTGTAGTTGCTACGTCTAGGATGCAGTCACTGTTCAGCTGATATTTTCCACCCAGCTTAGTTGATTTTTCACCATGGGTTAAATGTCAGCTGATTTAGAAAGAGGTTCGAGTCTACTCTACTTGAATTGTAGCCAGGCAAGGATTGGGATCTTAAGGGCTCGTTCACACAGGGCCTACATAACCTCATGTCCATGGGGGGGACTGTGTTTATCAGCACAGGGATGTTCTGTGCATCCCCATTGCTTTCAATTGCTGCTACTCCCAATGTGACATCCATGTGGATGTGTTTGGGGCTGTGCAATTGCACCCTCACGTATGTGCATACTCACGCCAGTAAACACAGCCCTCTACGGGCATACCTTTATGTGTATCACATGTGAATGAGGCCTAAACCACCTAAAATGTTGTAACTCACATTTACAACCCCCTCATGCTCATATTAGCAAAACCCAAACCCTCCACCCAGAAATACAGAATGGCAAAATGGTCTAAAAGCAGAGGTCAATGTTGCTGCACATGGAGGTAGCAGGGAGTGATCAACTCTACAAGCAGGTCCAGTACTACAAAGTGTTGGTAGAGACACAAACAGCAGAGACAAGTCACATCTGTGGCCAGAATGGCCAACCAATCCATTTACAGCCCACAGAGGAGATAACTGATTGACTCATGAAGGTGGCATCATCTTCCTCCTTCCAGACACAGAGTAGCCATTATTCAGCCAGCATTGCTGGTGTGATCTCCTCCTCTCCTCTGATAATCCCACCATACCTCTAAACCAGTGGTGGTCAATTTTAAAATTATAGAGGGCATCAAGTGCGGCCCCTGACCCTTCCAGAGGCCCATACAAATAATAACACTCAACACTGGTGTCAGTGAGTGCAATAATAACCCTCAACATTGGTGTCAGATCAGTGAGCACAACAATAACCCTCAATTTTGGTGTCAGTGAGTGCAATAATAACCCCAAACATTGGTGTCAGTGAATGAATTACTAACCTCCAAACATTGGTGTCATTGGACGCAATAATAACCTTCAGAATTGGTGTCAGTGAGTGTAATTCTAACTCCCAGCATTGGTGTCAGTGAGTGCAATAATAACATCCAGCATAAGTGTCAGTGGGCACAATAATAACCCCCAACTATCTCCCTAGGCCAAGACTTTAAATATACTGTGGGTGAGGATAACTCTGCCCACACTACAGTCTCTCAGTGCTGGGTGCAGGAACACAGACAACGTTCCAGCATCTGACACCCCACTGCCACTCTGCTGACAATATGGTGCCCAACAGCCTGCAGGCCAAACATAGAGGGCCGACAGGCAGCATGCTGGGCACCAACGCTCTAAAGAGCTGTATTTGAAGGCTGATGCTGTAATTTTCATGGGAAAAAAAACTCTGCCTGTGCCTTGTGTCTGCACATTTTGGCCTGATCACATTGCTGCACAACTGTCCTGCCACTGAGTTATTTCTCTCAAACCATACCTCAGGGCTGTAGTATTTGATTCCCTGCTGATTTTGAATGTTTGCCCACTCACAAAGAATTGATCGGTCTAAAAATCGAATGTTCGGTTTATTGTAACACTGAGAGACAGAATAGCAACAAAAAATTCAAAAGAAATGCATGTCTAACAAATGATGACTGATTTGCATGTTCATGAGGGAAATACGTATTTGAACCCCTATCATTCAGCAGGCTTTCTGGCTACCAAGTGTCTTTCATACAGGTAACAAGCTGAGATTAGAAGCAATCTCTTAAAGGGAGCGCTGCTAATCTCATTTTGTTACCTGTATAAAAGACACCTGTCCACAGGAGCAATCAAACCATCAGATTCCAAACTCTCCACCATGGCAAAGACCAAAGAGCTGTCCAAGGATGTCAGGGACAAGATTGTACACCTACACAAGGCTGGACTGGGCTACCATTCAAAATCAGCAGGGGATCAAATACTTATTTCCTTCACTGTATATACACAGCGAGGAACAGCAGTATTTGAACCCCCTGCGATTTTGCAAGTTCTCCCACTTAGAAATCATGGAGGGGTCTGAAATTCACATTGTAGGTACATTCCCACTCTGAAAAGCAGAATTTAAAAAAAAAATCAGGAAATCACATTGTATGATTTTTAAAGAATGTATTTGTCTTGCACGGCTGAACAGAAGTATTTGAACACCTGAGAAAATCAGTGTTAATATTTAGTACAGAAGCCTTTGTTTGCAATTACAGAGGTCAGGCGTTTCCTGTAGTCCTTGGCCAGGTTTGCACTGCAACAGGGATTTTGGCCCACTCCTCCACACAGATCTCCTCTAGATCTATCAGGTTTCGGGGCTGTCGCTGAGCAGCACAGAGTTTCAGCTCCCTCCAAAGATGTTCTATTGGATTTAGGTCTGGAGACTGGCTAGGCCACTCCAGAACCTCGATATGCTTCTTACGGAGCCACTCCTTGGTTATTCTAACTGTGTGCTTTGGGTCGTTGTCATGTTGGAAGACCCAGCCACGACCCATCTTCAATGCTCTGACTGAGGGAAGGAGGTTGTTGTTCAAAATCTCACAATAAATGGCTCCATTCATCCTCTCCTTAATACAGTGCAGTTGTCCTGTCCCCTTCGCAGAAAAGCACCCCCAAAGCATGATGTTACCACCCCCATGCTTCACAGTAGGGATGGTGTTCTTGGGATGCAACTCATCCTTTTTCCTCCAAACACGACGACTGAAGTTTAGACCAAAAAGTTCTACTTTGGTCTCATTTGACCACATGACTTTTTCCCATGCCTCCTCTGGATCATCCAGATGGTCATTGGCAAACCTCAGACAGGCCTGGACATGTGATGACTTGAGCAGGGGAACCTTCCGTGCAATGCATGATTTGAAACCATGACGGTGTAGTGTTCTACTGACAGTGACCTTTGAAACTGTGGTCCCAGCTCTCTTAATGTCATTGACCAGCTCCTCCCTTGTAGTTCTGGGCTGATTCCTCACCTTTCTTATCATCAGTGATACCCCACCAGGTGAGATCTTGCATGGAGCCCCAGTCCGAGGGAGACTGACATTCGTCTTTAGCCTCTTCCATTTTCTAACAATTGCTCCAACAGTTGATCTATTTTCACCAAGCTGCTTGGCAATTGCCCCGTAGCCCTTTCCAGCCTTGTGGAGGTCCACAATTTTGTCTCTGGTGTCTTTTGACAGCTCTTTGGTCTTGCCCATGGTAGTAGTTGGCGTCTGACTGACTGTGGGGTGGACAGGTGTCTTTAAAGAGCTCAGACATGTGCTACTAAGTTAGATTAATGAGTGGAGTAGAGGTGGACTTTTTAAAGGCACAGTAACAGGTCTTTGAGATCCAGAATTCTTGCTGTTTCTTAGGTGTTCAAATACTTATGTTCAGCAGTGCAAGACAAATACATTCTTTACAAATCATACAATGGGATTTCCTGATTTTTTTTTTTTAAATTCTGTCTCTCAGAGTGGGAATGCCCCTACAATGTGAATTTCAGACCCCTCCATGATTTCTAAGTGGGAGAACGTGCAAAATCGCAGGGTGTTCAAATACTTCTGTTCCTCACTGTATATATATATATTTTTTTTTTATTAATGAATTAATTGGGGATATGTGGATGGAGATGATGTTTAGTGCTGCAAAAGTGAGCTAACAATCAGGAGACACAAAAACAGACCTCAGGTAGGGTAGGTGTCAGCGATATATAGAATGTTTTAATTGGAATAAGAATAAAATTCACTTGCGCTGTAGTTTGAAGTTATCAGCATAACAGCAGAGTATAATCCCGAATTACACAGCTGGAGCACTGGTGTACTAGGATCAGCTTGTGGCCACCGGAGCACTACACAAGCCTACACTGGAGAGTACATGGACACTGAAAATGGACAGGCAACGTGTTTCCGGCCAATACACCCCTTTCTCAAGCCTGATGTTGCATTGACAGTGGGGGATTCTAAAGGCTGGATTGTGGGAACTACAGGGAGTAAAAAGACATTGACATTCTGCTGAAGCAATCAATATGACGCATGAAGTAAGGATAAACTGTCACAATATTAAAATGTAAAAACATATATCTAAATAAATTAATAAGACTCATATGTACAACTGTTTACATATATGTGTAACTACTATATTACATTTACTCCGGTTTCCTCCCACACTCCAAAGACATGCTGACAGGTGAATTGGATCCTGACTAAATTGTCCCTAGTATGTGTATGTATGAATGTGAGTTAGGGACCTTAGATTGTACACCCCTTGAGGGTTAGGGACTGATGTGAATGTACAATATATATGTAAAGTGCTGCGTAAATTGATGGCGCTATATAAGTACCTGAAATAAATTAAAAAAAGAACAAAAATATATGTATGCTAAAAATCGGGAGTAGCGAGAACCAGCCAGTAGAGGGAGTAAGGAGAATATCTTCCACACACTGGCAAAGGTAATCTGGTTTAAAAACAGAAAGGAAACAAAAGTATCTCATTGTAACAACAAAAAGGTAAAACATTCTAAATCTATAAAACCAAATATAGGAGGTCAAAGCTGATCAGCCTCGCTCACATCTAGCAAATTGGAATTTTTTTTTTTGCATTTTTTTGCGTGACGTGCATAGGGCAGCCCATTGATATCAAAGGGCTTGCCCTACACGTGTCAAACACGGCAAAGTAGCTTATGAAGCTTTTTGAACATTTTTTACTTCACATTTGCCATGTTTGTTGAGCACTTTTGCCTGATTTGTCTGCTGCAATCGGGGTGCCTTTAAGCGCGTGCTTCTGCGCACATTCCTGGAATGTGATGATGTGAGCGGAGCTTTAGGGCATTTTTGGGCTATCCTGCCTTCTCTCTTGGAATATACTGTGTGTGTGTATATATATATATATATAAAAATTTACTTTTTTTAATTTATTATTATTATTATTATTTTAAGTTTTATTTTTCCACAAATAACTCAACCAAGGAAATACAAAGTATTGTGGCCACTAGTTGGCATTGAAGACATAGGAATCACACATTACAGAGGGAATATGGCAATTTTTCCCTGATTTTGGGAATGTTTGTCACATCTGCACACGGACATTTTATACATTATTATTATTATTATACAGGATTTATATATTATTATTATACAGGATTTATATATTATTATTATTATTATACAGGATTTATATATTATTATTATTATACAGGATTTATATATTATTATTATACAGGATTTATATATTATTATACAGGATTTATGTATTATTATTATACAGGATTTATATATTATTATTATTATACAGGATTTATATAGCACCAACAGTTTGCTCAGCGCTTTACAATATACATAGACCCATACGTTTATTGCTCACCATTGAATGGTTCTGCATACTTCATACTGTAAAGTAAAAATACTTTTTTCCTTTTTGAATAGGAAAGAGGTTTTTATTTGCTTTTTGTGTCCAATTAGAGAGATTTCCCTTCAGTTCCTGTCCTGTAGACTCAACAAGACGATATCTATCCGATGTGACAATGTGAGGGAAAGCTCTTCTTAGACAGTTGTCACAGAAAAAAACATATCCCTATTAGCTCTCATCCATTCCTGTTCCCCTGAAAACTCAAAATTGTGGAGTTCCCTTTACATTTATTGTATTGACATTGGTGATGAAAACCATTTTCTTGAGCCCGCGGTACAATGCACAAAAACAAAACATTGTGAGTGAACCAAAAATGTGTATTTGAGCACAAAAAAGTGCACTTAGGATGTGTTCTGTGGTCCCCTCCCAAACAGGAAGGACCAATCCTTGTCATCCTGGTTCAGACTCCTGACAGGAACAAGGAACTCCCAGGTCCAAAAGGCCCGCCGGACCCCACTGTTCATGATCAGCCGAAGCCAAACAATGAGTACTGAGTAATGGGATTTCACATAAAGAGACCCCCTCCTCCTCCTTCCCAAGGCAGGGGAATAAGGAATCTGAAGCCAGTGCATGTGCAATGGCTTGGCCTTGTAGCCTGCCCATATGGAAGAAAAATATATTTGAAATATATTTTTAAAATATTCTCCCCAAATATATTGACATATATTTGAAATGCTAAAATTTTGGCCATATTCAATATATATACAGTATATATATATATATATATATATATATATATACTGCATGTTGAAATGCATTTTTATTACACAATAGATGAAAAATATTTTTAAAAATACATTTCAAATATACGGTGTGCTATTTAAAAATACAAATCTACATTTTTGGAATGCATTTACAAATATATGTACAAATATATGTTAAAATTCCTTTTTTATATGTTAAAGAAAATCTGAAGAATATATTTAGAAAATATATATTTTTAAAAATATTTTTTTTTAAAAATATATTCTTCAGATTTTTTTTCCATGTGGGTGGTAGCAAATATTCTCCCGATGTACCATATAATAATGACTCTCCTGGAAAATAACTCCCCAGTCATTATTATGTATATTATAATAACCAGGGGTGGACTGACAACTCATGGGGCCCCCCGGGCAATAGGGGATCATGGGGCCCCTGTGTCCTTGCCCAAACTCAAAAAAGTCTATGAAAAAGGTACCAGGGGCATCTCATGGGGCCCCTACTGACCCTGGGCCCTCGGGCAATGTCCGAGTTTCCAAATGGTCAGTCCGCCCATGATAATAACTCCCCAGTCATTTTTATATATGTAATAATAATTCTCACATAAAGAGAGTTATTATTACATATATAAAAATGACTGGGGAGTTATTATTTCATATATAAAAATGACTGGGGAGTTATTATTATTTGGGAGTTGCCTGACTAGATACAGACTGAAAGTATATTACAAGTAGGTCCCCCTACTACATAATTTTGGTAACTCCAAAGTTGACTGTACAGCCATATTGTAATGTGTATGTTGGGCTTTAGATCAGAGACAGCCAAGAGCCAACCAAGTAGCATTTTCAGAAGGAGATCAGCAATGGCAGCCCCCATATTTCCCACAGTACCGTTTTCTACCAGGCCAGATTCCTATGCATAGTCTAATAGGACAAGCCACAGTTTTAATTACCTGATCCCAGGCTGATAATAGAATCATGTGCATTCAGTCGTACTTTGGGCTGAACTTTGCTAATCACGAGTATGTGACATCTTAATAATGAGGGTGAAAGTCTGATAGTAATGGAATAGATCCACGGCTAGTATCACATATATCTCCTCTTATTATCTGCAGATACCTTCATATTGTAGTGTGTAGGAAAACACATGGTGCCTGCTATTGTGGAGCAGAGTTCTGTCTTTGGAGCTGGTGATGGTGTAGGAACGAACCTCCGGGAGAGTATGTCCATCTTTAAAGCAAACCTTCACCCTAATCTTTCACTTTCCATGACTTTACTACCCACCCCCCAACCCTGTTACACTATTGAATATTATTTTTGGGGGGAGCTCCACTGGCTTTCTTTCCAGTAGCTCTTTCTGACCTTCTCTGAATTTTTTGCCTAGGCAAAACATTATGTCCACCCCCCTGCCTGAAGCCTCCTGAGATACTGACGTTAAGCATCAAAGGAGGCATCAGGTCAATCTCCACCACACTGCTCATGCATTGGGGAATCTCTACTACATTGGCATGGGACCCAGAATGCACTGTGTGTCATCAGGGGGATGGTCCAATGAATCTGGAAGAGACAGCTTGCCTTCTGATGACACCAGAAGAGAAGATGATTACATGGGACCAGGGTGCACAGCATGTCATCAGGGGGATTGTTCAATGAACCTGGAAGAGACAGCTTGCCTTCTGATGACACCAGAAGAGAAGATGGTTACATGGGACCAGGGTGCACAGCATGTCATCAGGGGGATAGTTCAATGAACCTGGAAGAGACAGCTTGCCTTCTGATGACACCAGAAGAGAAGATGATTACATGGGACCAGGGTGCACAACATGTCATCAGTTGGATAGTTCAATGAACCTGGAAGAGACAGCCTGCCTTCTGATGACACCAAAAGAGAAGATGTTTGCATGGGACGCAGAGTGCTTAAATAGAGCTGCATCCAGAGCCGAACTCAATAACACATTCTTTGAAACAGATGCAATTGGTAGCTCGGATCCTTCACATCATAAAATCCATTTAGTTAGTATTGGCAGGGATAAAAAAAATACAACAAATAAGCAGCTTACAAGTTTTAGCACTCAGGGGGCCTTAAGCATAGCTACCAATAACACATTCTAGTTGTAATCTGAATTGTGTCATGCTGATCCAAGGGACTATGATAAGGAAAGAAGTATACAGATGGTGACTTTTGTAATCTGTTGGCCTGTTTCAAGTCATTGTCTCAGTGAGTATTGAAATCAGAGACAACCAAGCAAGTAACATCTTCAGAAGATTAGTTTAGTAATGACGCCCTCCATGTTTCTCTGAGTGTTCTCCAGGGCCAAGGACACCAACAATGGGTAACTATTCCTCCCACTGACACCAATGGTGAGACACTATTCCTCCCACTGGCACCAATGGTGAGACACTATTCCTCCTACTGATACCAATGATGGGGCACTATCCTTCCTACTGACACCAATGATAGGACACTATTCCTTCCACCAACACCAATAATGGGATATTATTCCTTCCACTATTCCTCCCACTGACAGCAATAATGGGATACTATTCCTTCCACTATTATCAATGATGGGGCACTATTCCTCCCACAGATTCCAATGATGGAGCACTGTTCTTCTCTCTGACACCAATGATGGGAAACTATTCCTCCCATTGACACCAGAGATGATGGGACACCATTCATCTGAATTAAACCAATGATGGGGCACTATATCTTCCACTGTTACCAAAGATAGGGCACCATTCCTCCCATTGACACCAATGATGTTGCACTATTCCTCCCATTGACACCAATGATGTTGCACTATTCCTCCCACTGATACCAATGATGGGACACTGTTCTTCCCACTGACACCAAAGATGAGACACTATTCCTTCCACCAACACCAATACCAATCATGGGACACTATTCCTCCCAATGACACCAGGAATGGAACACTATTCCTCCTACTGAAATCAATGATGGACCACTATTCCTCCCACTGATACCAATGATGGGGCACTATTCCTCCCACTGACACCAATGATGGGGCACTATTCCTCCCACTGATACCAATGATGGGACACCATTCCTCCCAGTGACACAAAAGATGGGGCACCATTCCTCCCAGTGACACGAATGATGGGGCACTAGTCCCCCCATTGACACCAAAGATGTGGCAGCATTCCTCCCAATAACACCAATGATGGGGCAGTATTCATTCCAATACCACCAATGATGGGGCACTATTTCTCCCAGTGACACCAATAATTGACCACTATTGCTCCCACTGAAACCAATAATGGGACACTATTCCTCCCAATGACACCAGGAATGGAACACTATTCCTCCTACTGAAATCAATGATGGACCACTATTCCTCCCACTGATACCAATGATGGGGCACTATTCCTCCCACTGACACCAATGATGGGGCACTATTCCTCCCACTGATACCAATGATGGGACACCATTCCTCCCAGTGACACAAAAGATGGGGCACCATTCCTCCCAGTGACACGAATGATGGGGCACTAGTCCCCCCATTGACACCAAAGATGTGGCAGCATTCCTCCCAATAACACCAATGATGGGGCAGTATTCATTCCAATACCACCAATGATGGGGCACTATTTCTCCCAGTGACACCAATAATTGACCACTATTGCTCCCACTGAAACCAATAATGGGATATTATTCCTCCTACTGACACCAATAATGGGGCACTATTCATTCAACTGATGCCAATGAAGGGGCATTATTGCTTCCATTTACACTAATGATGGGGCACTATTTCTTCCTCTGACACCAGCAATTGGCCACTTTTCCTCTCATTGACACCAAAAATGGGACACTATTCCTCCTACTGACACTGAGATGGGGCATTATTCCTCCTATGTACACAAACGATAGGGCACTACTTCTCACACTGACACCAAGTGTGGGGCACTATTCCTCAACTGATACCAATGATGGTGCACTATTCCTCCCACTGACACCAATACCAATAAGCACCAGTAGACTGAGAGTGATAAGCACTGGGGTTGGTTAACTCCACAATTTACACTTTACATGCACAAACAGTAGCGGCCACCACAGGTTTTAATAAAAACCCATCTGACCTAAAGGGGCTCTGTGTTGTTTCATCAGGTTGGCAGGATCCTTTTGAGGACTAGGTTGGTCCCTATCATAGATTCCAAGCAGCCACCTTGGGAGGCCTACATCTATCAGATGCTGACATCCCGCAAGGTTTGGGTGGCAATCTGGGACACAGTGTGCTTAAGTAGTCAGGTTATCTTTCCCTGAACCCATTGGCTTGCTTGAAGGATTCATCTGGTCTTCCTGTATTTTTGGAGTTGTTAAGATAACTGCCGTTTACAGAATTTATTAGCCAAGAATTTTCATTCTTCCTTAGTCATCACTTCTTCCTTTAACCCTTCTTTTGGCAGTTTTCTTATTTTTCTTTTCATTTTCAATACCGACTGTATCACAATAGACTAAAAACCATACTCATTATAGAACCAATGAATTAAACAGATCTATGTAATCATTAAATGGCAGACAACATGTCCTTATCTATACTGTATGGATAGTGTAATTCTCAGTATCTGTTCTTATTCTGTATATATGGAATCTGTGCAGTACCACTTCTCTTGGTCATCTCTTTCAATGGCCTTAATTTCTTGGACACTCAGTGGTAAGAGTTCATGTGTGAGGTGTGTAAAATCTTATACAGGCGTACCTCGGTTTACGAATTTAATGTGTTCTCCGGGATGTTTCTTATTGTGAAAACCAAAATGCAGTTTCCCATAGAAATGCATTGAAAACCAATTAATCCATTCCGGAGGACAGAAAAAAAGTCTTTTATCTGTTCAAAACTCTTTATAAAGTGCACTTTAAAGGCATAAATACTGTACAAGGACATGATTAAAAATGAATTCGTAAATGCACTGAAAACCAATTAATCCATTCCAGAGGTCAGAAAAAAAGTCAAAAAGTCTTATCTGTTCAAAACTCTTTATAAAGTGCACTTTAAAGGCACATGATTAAAAAAAATTTATAAATGCATTGAAAACCAATTAATCCATTCCAGAGGTCAGAAAAAAGTAAAAAAAAGTATTTTATCTGTTATACCAATTAATCTGTTCTGGACGTCAGAAAAAAGTCAAAAAAAGTCAAAAAAACGAATTAATCCATTCCAGAGGTCAGAAAAAAAGTCAAAAAGTCTTATCTGTTCAAAACTCTTTATAAAGTGCACTTTAAAGGCATAAATACTGTACAGGGACATGATTAAAAATTAATTCATAAATGCATTGAAAACCAATTAATCTGTTCCGGAGGTCAGAAAAAAGTAAAAAAAAGTCTTTTCTTTTCAAAACTCTTTATAAAGTGAATTTTAAAGGCACGGGGCCGGTGTTATAAACCTCCCAGGCGCAATGCATTCTGGGGAAACTTGCTTCAGATTGCAAAAAAAATTCGGAAACCGAGGCATTATTTTCAATGGATTTTCATTCATAAACCGAAAATTACGTTAGCCGAGGCGTTCGTAAACAGGTATGCCTGTATACTCTTTATCATGTTAATGTAATTTCTCAAATAATCTTCAATCATTTTCAATCTACAACTGTCAATAATATTGTACCTCCTGCTTGTACCATAAAGATCCCTTTTTAGGAATTTCCTGTTGCAGTGTGACTAATCTGTCCATGTCTACCAATTATGCTCCTGTGTTGTCACTACAAGGGGAAGTGCAGACACACATTACCCAGACATGGTCTACTGTAGTCACTGTCGTAAAAAAAACTGCATTCTGAAATGCCATACAGCTTTTAGTGTAGTACATGTAGATAGGATGTGGCTGTAAAGGGGCTACAAGATATCAGCAGCACTGAGATGCAGCCACAAAAAAGGTGAAAACAAGTATTGTATAAAAAAAAATGTTAGTTGCTTAAGGTATGTAGTGGTAGGCTGCTATAGTGGTAGTTTTGCTTGTGCTTGAGTATCTCTAGATCTGGGGGGTTTAGAGCTTTTGTGGAGCCAAAGCTGGGGGTTTTGGAGCAACTCTGAAGCTGGGGGTCTTGGAGCAGATCTGGTGCTGGAGGTCTTGGAGAAATTCTGGAACCACAGCTGGGGTTCTTGGAGCAACTCTGAACCCAGGGGTGGGAGCAGCTTTGACGTTGAGGGTCTTGGAGTAATGTTGGAGCTGGGGGTCTTGAAGCAGCTCTGGAGCTAGAATTAGGTGTTTTGGAGAAACCCTGGAGCCAACACTGAGGGTCATGGAGAGCTCTTTAGCCTGAGCTGGGGCTCTTGGAAGCAGCTGTGGAGGTGGAATTGGCAGTTTGTTGAGCTAGAACCAGGGGCAGACTGACAACTTATGTGGCCCCCGGGCAATAGGGGATCATGGGGCCCCTGTGTCCTTCTCCAAACTAAAAAAAGCCTATGAAAAAGGTACCAGGGGCATCTCATGGGGCCCCCTACTGACCCCGGGCCCTCTGCAGAGCCCGAGTTTCCAAATGGTCAGTCCGTCCCTGGCTAGAAACTGGTGTCTAGGTGTAACTTACTGCCCCCCCCAGTAAGTTACACCTAGACACCAGTTCTAGAAGCATCTCTGGAGCTGGGGGTCTCAGAGCAACTTTGAAGCTAAGTCTCTTAGAGCAGCTTTGGAGCTGGGGGTCTTGAAGCAGCTATGGAACTAGAACTAGGTGTCTTGGAAAATCTGGAGCAAACTCCAGGGGTCATTGAAAACTATTGTGGCAGCTCTGGAGGCAAAATAGAAGTTTCCTAAACCAGAACTGGTGTGTAGGTGCAACTCACTGAGATTCTTGGATTGACTCCAAGGCTAAAGCTGTACTGAGGGTCTACTTAGGCTTTGGAGTAAGCCTGGAGCTGAAGCTTATCCACGGGAGCTACTTGGGTGCCAGAAATAGCAAATATATGGTATGGCCAACCCTAGTCTGATGTTCCCAATTTAACATTTCAGTCATCTCATATTATGAAGAACGTAGCAGGATAAGTAAGACCCAAGCTGGATGAAGAGATATAGAGGTGGGAACTCTGGTGGAGGGCACTTGCCTTAGTTCAGTATGGAGTGGATTACACCTTTAAAATGGTAGCATTACAAATAACTCGAATCCCAAATTTTCAAACACGTCTACATCTCAGTTTATTAACAAATTAACATCAACTTAAATGATAAAAACAGGAATAAAAAACCCATATATACACATTTGGAAAATTTCCCAGAACATTCTCTGCTAGAGAAGCCAGTCAGGGTGGACAGTGTCCCTTCATCCTGTCTCATGTGAATAGATCACCTCTTCATTCCCTCTTCATTGCACACTAGAGGTTAACAGGTGCTCCATAAGAATGACAGCAGGTGTTCAGGTCCAAAAGATCAAAGGAGCCAGCCTTTGTGGTGGGAGGAGTTATGGAAGATAAGAGGAGGAGCTTCTGATGGACCTGTCAGCAAATCAAAATAATTCTCGATCTGCATAAAAAAAAAGAAGAAATGACATGTTTTATGTGAAATATGTGTAGTTATTATGACTAACTAAACATAACTTATGTTCAGCTATGATACATTGGGGGGATTTACTAAAACTAAAGCACTCAGAATCTGGTGCAGCTGTGCCAATCAGCTTCTAACTTCATCTTGTTCAGATAAGCTTTGACAATAAAACCTGGATGCTGATTGGTTGCTATGCAGAGCTGCACCAGATTCTGTGTGCGCCAGTTTTAGTAAATCCCCCATTTGTCATGTTATTTTATGTTATGTTTTATTAAATATTATGCTGTATTTAGTTAAGTTACATTATTTTTTACATTCAATTACATTGCTTTATGATGGGTTACGTTCAGTTAGGTTACTTTATGTGATATTAGCTTATGTTTACTTTATGTGTTCTGTTCAGTTATGTTGTGTTACCTTGTGTTCTGTTCAGTTGTGTTGTGTTACCTTGTGTTCTGTTCAGTTGTGTTGTGTTACCTTGTGTTCTGTTCAGTTGTGTTGTGTTACCTTGTGTTCTGTTCAGTTGTGTTGTGTTACCTTGTGTTCTGTTCAGTTGTGTTGCGTTACCTTGTGTTCTGTTGTGTTATGTTGTGTTACCTTGCGTTCTGTTCAGTTGTGTTACCTTGTGTTCTGTTCAGTTATGTTGCGTTACCTTGTGTTCTGTTCAGTTATGTTGTGTTACCTTGTGTTCTGTTCAGTTGTGTTGTGTTACCTTGTGTTCTGTTCAGTTGTAGTTTTGTTACCTTGTGTTCTGTTCAGTTATGCTGCGTTACCTTGTGTTCTGTTCAGTTATGTTGCGTTACCTTGTGTTCTGTTCAGTTATGTTGTGTTACCTTGTGTTCTGTTGTGTTATGTTGTGTTACCTTGTGTTCTGTTCAGTTATGTTGTGTTACCTTGTGTTCTGTTCAGTTATGTTGCGTTACCTTGTGTTCTGTTCAGTTATGTTGCGTTACCTTGTGTTCTGTTCAGTTATGTTGTGTTACCTTGTGTTCTGTTCAGTTATGTTGTGTTACCTTGTGTTCTGTTGTGTTATGTTGTGTTACCTTGTGTTCTGTTCAGTTATGTTGCGTTACCTTGTGTTATGTTCAGTTATGTTGTGTTACCTTGTGTTCTGTTGTGTTATGTTGTGTTACCTTGTGTTCTGTTCAGTTATGTTGTGTTACCTTGTGTTATGTTCAGTTATGTTGTGTTCCTTGTGTTATGTTCAGTTGTAGTTGTGTTACCTTGTGTTCTGTTCAGTTATGTTGTGTTACCTTGTGTTCTGTTCAGTTATGTTGTGTTACCTTGTGTTATGTTCAGTTATGTTGTGTTACCTTGTGTTATGTTCAGTTATGTTGTGTTCCTTGTGTTCTGTTGTGTTATGTTGTGTTACCTTGTGTTCTGTTCAGTTATGTTGTGTTACCTTGTGGTCTGTTGTGTTATGTTGTGTTACCTTGTGTTCTGTTGTGTTCTGTTGTGTTACCTTGTGTTCTGTTCAGTTGTGTTGTGTTACCTTGTGTTCTGTTCAGTTATGTTGTGTTACCTTGTGTTCTGTTCAGTTATGTTGTGTTACCTTGTGTTCTGTTGTGTTATGTTGTGTTACCTTGTGTTCTGTTGTGTTCTGTTGTGTTACCTTGTGTTCTGTTCAGTTGTGTTGTGTTACCTTGTGTTCTGTTCAGTTATGTTGTGTTACCTTGTGTTCTGTTCAGTTATGTTGTGTTACCTTGTGTTCTGTTGTGTTATGTTGTGTTACCTTGTGTTCTGTTGTGTTATGTTGTGTTACCTTGTGTTCTGTTGTGTTCTGTTGTGTTACCTTGTCTTCTGTTCAGTTGTGTTGTGTTACCTTGTGTTCTGTACAGTTATGTTGTGTTACCTTGTGTTCTGTTGTGTTATGTTGTGTTCCTTGTGTTCTGTTCAGTTATGTTGTGCTACCTTGTGTTCTGTTCAGTTGTAGTTGCGTTACCTTGTGTTCTGTTCAGTTATGTTGTGTTGCCTTGTGTTCTGTTCAGTTATGTTGTGTTACCTTGTGTTCTGTTCAGTTATGTTGTGTTACCTTGTGTTCTGTTCAGTAGTGTTGTGTTACCTTGTGTTCTGTTCAGTTATGTTGTGTTACCTTGTGTTCTGTTCAGTTATGTTGTGCTACCTTGTGTTATGTTCAGTTGTGTTATGTTACCTTGTGTTCTGTTCAGTTGTGTTATGTTACCTTGTGTTCTGTTCAGTTATGTTGTGTTACCTTGTGTTATGTTCAGTTATGTTGTGTTACCTTGTGTTCTGTTCAGTTGTGTTACCTTGTGTTCTGTTCAGTTATGTTGTGTTACCTTGTGTTATGTTCAGTTGTGTTGTGTTACCTTGTGTTCTGTTCAGTTGTGTTGTGTTACCTTGTGTTCTGTACAGTTATTTTGTGCTACCTTGTGTTCTGTTCAGTTGTAGTTGTGTTACCTTGTGTTCTGTTCAGTTATGTTGTGTTACCTTGTGTTCTGTTCAGTTATGTTGTGTTACCTTGTGTTATGTTCAGTTATGTTGTGTTACCTTGTGTTCTGTTCAGTTGTGTTGTGTTACCTTGTGTTCTGTACAGTTATGTTGTGTTACCTTGTGTTCTGTACAGTTATTTTGTGTTACCTTGTGTTCTGTTCAGTTGTAGTTGTGTTACCTTGTGTTATGTTCAGTTATGTTGTGTTACCTTGTCTTCTGTTGTATTATGTTGTGTTACCTTGTGTTCTGTTCAGTTATGTTGTGTTACCTTGTGTTATGTTCAGTTATGTTGTGTTACCTTGTGTTCTGTTCAGTTATGTTGCGTTACCTTGTGTTCTGTTCAGTTATGCTGCGTTACCTTGTGGTCTGTTGTGTTATGTTGTGTTACCTTGTGTTCTGTTCAGTTATGTTGTGTTACCTTGTGTTCTGTTGTGTTATGTTGTGTTACCTTGTGTTCTGTTCAGTTATGTTGTGTTACCTTGTGTTCTGTTGTGTTATGTTGTGTTACCTTGTGTTCTGTTCAGTTATGTTGCGTTACCTTGTGTTATGTTCAGTTGTGTTGTGTTACCTTGTGTTATGTTCAGTTGTGTTGTGTTACCTTGTGTTCTGTTCAGTTATGTTGTGTTCCTTGTGTTCTGTTCAGTTATGTTGTGTTCCTTGTGTTCTGTTCAGTTATGTTGCGTTACCTTGTGTTCTGTTCAGTTATGTTGTGTTACCTTGTGTTATGTTCAGTTATGTTGTGTTACCTTGTGTTATGTTCAGTTATGTTGTGTTCCTTGTGTTCTGTTGTGTTATGTTGTGCTACCTTGTGTTCTGTTCAGTTATGTTGTGTTACCTTGTGTTCTGTTCAGTTATGTTGTGTTACCTTGTGGTCTGTTGTGTTATGTTGTGTTACCTTGTGTTCTGTTGTGGTCTGTTGTGTTACCTTGTGTTCTGTTCAGTTGTGTTGTGTTACCTTGTGTTCTGTTCAGTTATGTTGTGTTACCTTGTGTTCTGTTCAGTTATGTTGTGTTACCTTGTGTTCTGTTGTGCTATGTTGTGTTACCTTGTGTTCTGTTGTGTTCTGTTGTGTTACCTTGTCTTCTGTTCAGTTGTGTTGTGTTACCTTGTGTTCTGTACAGTTATGTTGTGTTACCTTGTGTTCTGTTGTGTTATGTTGTGTTCCTTGTGTTCTGTTCAGTTATGTTGTGCTACCTTGTGTTCTGTTCAGTTGTAGTTGCGTTACCTTGTGTTCTGTTCAGTTATGTTGTGTTACCTTGTGTTCTGTTCAGTTATGTTGTGTTACCTTGTGTTCTGTTCAGTAGTGTTGTGTTACCTTGTGTTATGTTCAGTTATGTTGTGTTACCTTGTGTTCTGTTCAGTTATGTTGTGTTACCTTGTGTTCTGTTCAGTTATGTTGTGTTACCTTGTGTTATGTTCAGTTGTGTTGTGTTACCTTGTGTTCTGTTCAGTTGTGTTGTGTTACCTTGTGTTCTGTACAGTTATTTTGTGTTACCTTGTGTTCTGTTCAGTTGTAGTTGTGTTACCTTGTGTTCTGTTCAGTTATGTTGTGTTACCTTGTGTTCTGTTCAGTTATGTTGTGTTACCTTGTGTTCTGTTCAGTTATGTTGTGTTACCTTGTGTTCTGTTCAGTTGTGTTGTGTTACCTTGTGTTCTGTACAGTTATGTTGTGTTACCTTGTGTTCTGTACAGTTATTTTGTGTTACCTTGTGTTCTGTTCAGTTGTAGTTGTGTTACCTTGTGTTATGTTCAGTTATTTTGTGTTACCTTGTCTTCTGTTGTATTATGTTGTGTTACCTTGTGTTCTGTTCAGTTATGTTGTGTTACCTTGTGTTCTGTTCAGTTATGTTGTGTTACCTTGTGTTCTGTTCAGTTGTGTTGTGTTACCTTGTGTTCTGTTCAGTTGTGTTGTGTTACCTTGTGTTCTGTTGTGTTATGTTGTGTTACCTTGTGTTCTGTTCAGTTGTGTTGTGTTACCTTGTGTTCTGTTGTGTTATGTTGTGTTCCTTGTGTTCTGTTCAGTTATGTTGTGTTACCTTGTGTTCTGTTCAGTTGTGTTGTGTTACCTTGTGTTCTGTTGTGTTATGTTGTGTTACCTTGCGTTATGTTCAGTTATGTTGTGTTGCCTTGTGTTCTGTTCAGTTGTGTTGTGTTACCTTGTGTTCTGTTGTGTTATGTTGTGTTCCTTGTGTTCTGTTCAGTTATGTTGTGTTACCTTGTGTTCTGTTCAGTTATGTTGTGTTCCTTGTGTTCTGTTCAGTTGTGTTGTGTTACCTTGTGTTCTGTTCTGCATCGCCCTCCATATTCACTGCGTCATTTGCAGCCAGTTACAGCTACAGTGGTTTTTGAAGACAGTTGCAGTTAAAGTACACCTTGTCATTAGAGGCGGCCATTGTTGGCCTTCCCTTTTGAGAATATTAGTTCCCAGGTTATAATCCTAATCCAATGTCTTCAATGCTTTGAACAGCTTTTCTCAGCCTCTTTACCCCAAAGGACCCCCTTTAAATAAATATAATAAACTATAATATAAAAATAATTTTCAGGTTTTATGGAACTCTTACTTAAATCAATTCATCTTGGAGCAATGGGAAAATGCCTTATGCATTGGCAGTCAATAGAAAGAATAAACCAGTGGCACAGCGGTAGTCAAAATGCTACCCTTACAGACAGCAAAGAAGATAATTCATTTCAGGTTGCTGGATTTGCCAAGTGGCATTGGACTGTGCAGGCTCCATCAGACAAGGTGTCAATCAGCCACAGCTCCAGGAACCCCTAAACCTTAGATTGATAGCTTGGCACCTAGTATTTTTAGACAGCAGGTGATTTGTTTAGAGTTCCTTTAATCGTGAGTAACAGTCATACCTGAACTAGCGGTTAGTCCAAGTCACTTTTATCCCGGCAAGTTCCGCAGAGGCAGCCGAACAGCCCGTTCAAGACCTGGATGGTACAGAGGATGAGAGAGACGCCAGTGGCAAACAGCACAAGGGAGAACAGGACGACATTGAAAACCACCACTCCCTCGGGGTAGACGCAGGTGCTCCAGATATCTGTGTTGAACAGGTAATTGTCATTGCTGCAGGAGAGAAGGAAAACAACAAATGTTATCCTACTTCTTAAAAAAAGTGACTTTGCTAAGTATGGGCAGCACTGAAAGAGTTCCTTTTCCACCTTAAGAGGTGTTGTTCCTAAAAACTTTCACGGTTCAGGGGTACAGCTGGTTGGAGTTAACATGGTAAAGAGTCCTAACCAGGGGTGGACTGACCATTTGGAAACTCTGGCACTGCCCGAGGGCCCGGGGTCAGTAGGGGGCCCCATGAGATGCCCCTGGTACCTTTTTCATAGGCTTTTTTGAGTTCGGGTAAGGACACAGGGGCCCCATGATCCCCTCTTGCCCGGGGGCCCCATGAGTTGTCAGTCCACCCCTGGTTCTAACCCTGCTAACCCATTGTGGGGTCTTCCTCGTGTTTAGAAGTAACCATGGTTGAAGGATCACTACACACAACATTGAAATGAAGCCTTGAAAAGTGAGGAGGCTGTCTACCTGTCTAGCAGAGGTATTACTGGACATGGGCAGCCAGGGCACATGCTCCATATCTTCTTTGTAATAACAGTTGGCAACAAAGTTTGCAGCTTCGGATGGCAAAATGTTACACAGCCCCCCAACACATCATATTTCTGATTGCCAGTAACACAGTCTTGTGTGTCACAAAAGGTTCCAGGCTGCTATCCTGCCTGCCACTAAAAATGAGATTTCTAATATAACTAATGCCTACTCTTTAAGTCAACAAATGTTCAAGATGTCCTGGCCTACAATAAAAGGTAAGAAGAGTGCTCAAGGGTTGCATGACAGTCTTCAAATAAAGCCTAGGTGAAGCCTCAACTTCTGCTCCTCATGAAACTAAGTCTCACCTCCAGCATTCTACGACCCCCCCCTACCCTCTCCCTGGTATTCAAATGTTAATTGACAGAACTTCAGTGGGTACTAGAGGCCACGGAACTTGATAGTTGGTCATATGGAACCTCTAATTGATTTGTGCTGAAGTTGAGGTTCCATGTACACTCAAGACTTTGGATCCGAAGGCACTACAAAAATGGCAAAGGGTTCATTTGCCTCAAAGTGCTACATTGTTGTTACTGCTTTTACCATAAGAGTGTTGCAGACAAGTCACCTGGCCCAAAGTAAAGTAACAAGAGTGCTGAAGGGTTGCATATTTCTCTGTCTGTAAGAACCCATACGGTCTTTAGATCAATCCATGAACCTGTGGAGCATCAGCTTCTGCTTATCATGAGATCTCGCTTACAGCATTCCCCCTTCCCAGATCTCCAGATGTTAATTGGCAGAACTACAGTGGGCAATAGAGGCTATGAAACTTCACAGATGGTCATAGGGAACAAATAAATGTCTTGGGTTGGAGTTGAGGACCCACATACAGTCAGGACTTTTGATCCAAACGGGCTCCAATAATTACATAGAGTTCAACTAAAAGACTTAGGGTCACCACAAAGAGCTGCATTGCAAATAAGGTTTTTTGGGTAGGAAAGGAAGGCCTTTCCATAAAACTGGTGCTTCTTTTAGGTTCAATTTATTGGCAGGTCTTACCTGAAATCTTCTAGCTCAGAGTCAAAGGGCCGGCCCCATTTGAGCTGAGTAAGGTTTAGGAGAGTCCGGTACTGGCATACTGGTCCTTTCGCCATGCCCACAATGGATACCACAAAACCGTACAGTGATCCAGCCACGCCAATAGCAGCAAAGATGATTGACAGGAACATCTGCAGGAGAAAAGGGGGGAAATATGTCATGCACCAATTGAAATCTTCAATGTTATGACTTTAAACTTTAACTCCAGACAAAACATTTTTTGGGTAGTTTTGAGAGAAGGGAGAGCTTAGATTATTATTAAGATTAGAAATCTTCTCTGCTTTTCCCTTTTTATCAGTATTGTTGGAAAATCCAGCGAAATGTTAAATAATATAATAAAATACAAAATAATTCAATAATGCAGACTGCATAGTAGTATAGCATAAAATGATATTATAGAAAGGTATGGAACATTGCTGCATAGTATAATATTCATTTAATAACCCATATGGAAGAAAAATATATTTGAAATATATTTTAAAAATACTCTTCCCAAATATATTGACATATATTTGAAATGCTACAATTTTGGCCGTATTCAATATATATAATATATTTCAATAAATAAATATATATATATATATATATATATATATATATATATATATATATATACACACACTGCATGTTGAAATGCGTTTTTTATTACAAAATAGATGAAAAATATTTAAAATTTGAACTTGGGTGGAGTAAGGGGTGTATGGGATGACCAAGGGAAAGGCAACTGAGGACAATCTTCCTGGAACTATGCACAAGTCTCTTTAACAGCAAAAATTCTCTTCTTGGAGAGCTAGCCAGCATCTCCTGGTGTACCACTGCAGACCCCAGATACTCCTGTATCCAGCTATCTGAAAGAATCCCTGGGCAGGGAATCCAGTGCCTGTCACTTTAAATAAAGGACAGCCCGGGTAGCAAGTTAATTCAGTTACCCATTAGAGTGCTCCTTTCCATTTCTGGCCCAGGGGGTGCAGGTCTACTCACTCAGTCCTCTGCCTGTGAGCTGATAGGTTGTTGCTCTCAGGCCTTCTGCTGGGCTGCTTCTTCCCTGCTGCACAGATGGTCCTCGCCCTGTGGGCCAATAGTTACTTAGGTTTCTTCCTTCTCAGCTCTGCTGTATGTAGGTGAGCCCCTTCCCATCTGGGCCCTCTCCAAGGCTCCTGCTCTCCAGCCTCTCACTTCATCTTCCACCTGAACTTTCCTGCTGCTGAGCAGGCTCTTTCACATTTAAGGGCTGCTTTGACCCCATGCCAGGCCTCCTGCTTGGCCAGGGTCCCCTAAGTGTGCAGGCCAGCCCCTCCTCGCCCCTGCCCACTGCTTCCAGAATCTTCTCTAAGATCTCTAGAGCAGAGGGAGGTGTCAAGGAACTGACCTGCAGAGCCTCTCAGCCCTGACCTGAAATAACCCTCTGACTTATATAGCGCCGACAGTTTGCTCAGCGCTTTACAACATAACGGGAGACAATACAGCAACAATACAGTTCAATACAAGAGGGTTAGGAGGGCCCTGCTCCTTGGAGCTTACAATCTAACAGGGAGGGGCTAGTGGTAGAAAAGATAGAAACTGTGGGGGATGGACTGGTAGGAGGAATAGAAGATTCCATTATTAGCTGATTTTCAGAGCGCCTAAAAGTGAGCAGAGTAGGTGATAGTCTGATAAATTGGAGTAGAGAGTTCCAGAGGATGGGGGAAGCTCTGTAAAAGTCCTGGAGATGAGCATGGGAGGATGAGACAAGGGAGTTAGAGAGCAGGAGGTCGTGCGAGGAGCGGAGAGTACGGTTTGGGTGATATTTGGAGACAAGATTGGTGATATAATTTGGGGCGGAGTTATAAATGGCTTTATATGTTATTGTTAATGTTTTGAATTTTATCCGTTGGGCAATGGGAAGCCAGTGGAGGGATTGGCAGAGAGAGGTGGAGGACACTGAGTGGAGGTCAGTGGAGGGATTGGCAGAAAGGGATGGAGGACACTGAGTGGAGGCCAATGGGGGGATTGGCAGAAAGGGATGGAGGACACTGAGTGGAGGTCAGTGGAGGGATTGGCAGAGAGGGATGAAGGACACTGAGTGGAGGCCAGTGGAGGGATTGGCAGAGAGGGATGGAGGACACTGAGTGGAGGCCAGTGGAGGGATTGGCAGAGAGGGATGGAGGACACTGAGTGGAGGCCAGTGGAGGGATTGGCAGAGAGGGATGGAGGACACTGAGTGGAGGTCAGTGGAGGGATTGGCAGAGAGGGATGGACGACACTGAGTGGAGGTCAGTGGAGGGATTGGCAGAGAGGGATGGGGGACACTGAGTGGAGGGATTGGCTGGGAGGGATGGAGGACACTGAGTGGAGGCCAGTGGAGGGATTGGCAGAGAGGGATGGAGGACATTGAGTGGAGGCCAGAGGAGGGATTGGCGGAGAGGGATGGCAGATATGGAACGGTTAGTAAGGTGGATGAGTCTGGCAGCAGTATTCATGATAGATTGAAGAGGTGATAGCCTGCGAAGAGGTCGGCCAATGAGGAGGGAGTTACAATAATCAAGGCGAGAGATAGCCAGGGAGTGAATGAATTGCTTAGTAGTTTCCGAGGTTAGGAACGGGCGTATCTTGGAGATGTTGCGGAGGTTGGAGATGTTGCGGAGGTTGGAGATGTTGCGGAGGTGAAGTCTACAAGATTTGGACAGGGATTGGATTTGGGGGTGAAGGACAGATGGGAGTCCAGGATTACACCTAGTACCCTGGCATGACATACAATTCAATCAGTTGTGGAGACACTGGACATGCTACACACTTTCAAAATAATATCATAGATGTACAGAGAACGTGTGTAGCATGTCCTGTCCTTCTGTCCCTTTGCTTCCCCTCTCCCTTGCACTTACTAGCATTTCCCAACTGTCAAAATGACAGTCAGGAGTTGTGTAAATGAGCTGTAAAGCAAAAGCTGCTATTGTCACAAATCGGCAGTTTGACACAGTATTTGTAAATATCCTATTGACCCTAGACAAAAAAGTTACAAAGTAACATTAAAACCTTTTTTTATTAATGCTGTTTCATTCATATGCAGATAAATAGGGTGAGCTTCATTCTGCATAAAATGTCAGTTAAAGACCCTTAACAAGTGAAAAATAAAAGGTTTAACTCTTCGTTTACCCTAATCATTCCTATTCAACTCCTCCTTCCCCTTCTCCCCTTAATGGTTATTTTCCTGCTGCTTTTATTTTTCTCTACTTTTAATTATTAATAATTGTTTTTTTAAATAGTATTGATGACAGTAAAAAAAAAAAAAAGTTTTTTTATCTTAAAGCAGATCTTCAAAAATGGCTCCAGCCTTCTCTCCCCCCTACTATTGCTTTTGATTTTTTTTTGTGTGCTGGACAGCACTTCCTCCTTTCTGCTGTGAGAATTCCACACGTGTGCAGATGTGCTGAAGGGCTCTGGCCAGCCTTTAGGACCTTGCTGAGACCCTCGGTACATCTACGGACGCATGGGTTTTCCCCTTGGAAGGTCCTGGATCTTTGTTTTTATGCGTCTGGCTAGAAGAACCACACAACTGCCTAGGGGCGGACTGACAACTCATGGGGCCCCCGGGCAATACTGGATCATGGGGCCCCTGTGTCCTTGCCCAAACTCAAAAAAGCCTATGAAAAAGGTACCAGGGGCATCTCATGGGGCCCCCTACAGTGCCCGAGTTTCCAAATGGTCAGTCCACCCCTGCAACTGCCTTGTATGGCTTGGGATGATTCTACTGGAGTCCCCAGCTCTACCTCTCAGACAAAGTAGTCACCCCACCCCGTGCTGTGCTCACTTTTATCCAGCAGGGGGAGCCCATGCAGCGGTGAGGAGAGCCGGAATGACCCAGACATGGTTAGATGACTTTACCTGCCTCCATTATTGCACACAAGATAAGATAATTATATTGCAGATGGTCAAGTGACTTTTTAATCTCACTAGCATAACATATATTTCATCTGTTGCCAGGCAAACAGGACTTTGTTCAGATGCTTCAAATTTCCCTTCTTTTATTTATTTTTTTTGTTAGCCCGGAGTGCAGCTTTAATATATCATAAAGCACACCAATGCTGAGAGGAGGAGAAGGATTGCCATTTCTGACCTGTTGCTCGAAATGCTAGTTTTCTGAACACCTGACCTGAAACAAGAGCTCCAACGAGTGTCTGGTAATTATTGAAGCCAGGGGATCAGTATGAAAGCCTGGGGGAGGGGGGGGGGGGTAACCCAAAGCAGCCATTAATATTTCAGTTATCCATCTCCAGTGACCTGCTTTTTGATTGGTTGCTGTAGCATAGAGCCCCCAAAATGTCATCATGCTACTTAAAGCTGAACCCCAGATATACAAGTGTGGTGTAGGTTGCTGAATTTGACCTGGTATCAGCCTCTTGCAATCCCTGTACAGCAAAGCTCAGACTGGGAGAGGGAGTAGCGGCACAAGGAGCCAATCATTTGTGGTCAATGCTCATGAGCTAACAAGGAACATGCTGATAGAAGAAGAGAGCAGAGTGAGAGAGATGAGCTCATCACTCCGCTGCTTTTCCTTTCGCTATCCAGTCATGGGATGGTGGAGAGACAAGACCTGAACTGTAGCCGAGAAAAATTAGGTCTTCTGCTCCACCAGATGGCACAGTGCTGTGTGGCAGAGCTGTGTGACTTTCAAGACTGGATTGACAGAAATGCAAGTTCTTTGGCAGGTGAACCGGCTCATATATATATATATATATAAATGATTATTGTTATTTTTATTATTATTATACAGGATTTATAGCACCAACAGTTTGCTCAGCGCTTTACAATATAACAGGAGACAATACAGCAACAATACAGTTCAATACAAGAGGGATAGGAGGGCCCTGATCCTGGGAGCTTACAATCTAAGAGGAAGGGGATAGTGGTACAAAAGGTAGTAACTGTGGGGGATGGACTGGTAGGAGGAGTAGAAGATTCCATTATTAGCTGCTTTTCATAACGCCTAAAAGTGAGCAGAGTAGGCGATAGTCTGATAAATTGGGGTAGAGAGTTCTAGAGGATGGGGGAAATCCTGGAGACGAGCATGGGAGGAGGAGCCAAGGGAGTTAGAGAGCAGGAGGTCGTGCGAGGAGCGGAGAGTACGGTTTGGGTGATATTTGGAGACAAGATTGGTGATATAATTTGGGGCAGAGTTATAAATGGCTTTATATGTTATTGTTAATGGTAATAAAAGGTAGTAACTGTGGGGGATGGACTGGTAGGAGGAGTAGAAGATTCCATTATTAGCTGAGGACAGGATAGGCTTCCCTGAAGAGATAGGTTTTCAGAGATCACCTAAAAGTGAGCAGAATAGGCGATAGTCTAACAAATTGGGGTAGAGAGTTCCAGAGGATGGGAGAAGCTCTGGAGAAGTCCTGGAGACAAGCATGGGAGGAGGAGACAAGGGAGCTAGAGAGCAGGAGGTCGTGCGAGGAGATTATATATAATCTGAGTGTTTAGCTGTTTGCCTGGAGTTCAGATTTAAAGCTACACTTCAGATGGCCCTCCTTCCTCTTGCCTTGACTGTCTATGTGATTGAGCCCTACATTTTCATCAAAAAAAGCAATACAATTAGGCCCCGCTATGTGTAAGCAACATCCAATCAGGAACATACCCCACAGCGGTTGTTGCAGCATCCTTGCCGTCCTGTCGCCTGGATGTGAACGGCTGGAATCAGGACCTAGGGGAAAGTAAAATAAAATTAGTGGAAAAGAGTAAATTCACATAATAAACACACGTAATGCTTGCCAATATAAATTATGCATTTATTATTAATAATTTTGTATTTATAACTATATTTATTTATTTCAGGTACTTATATAGCACCATCAATTTATACAGCGCTTTACATATATATTGTACATTCACATCAGTCCCTAACCCTCAAGGGGTGTACAATCTAAGGTCCCTAACCCTCAAGGGGCGTACAATCTAAGGTCCCTAACCCTCAAGGGGAATACAATCTAAGGTCCCTAACCCTCAAGGGGTGTACAATCTAAGGTCCCTAACCCTCAAGGGGTGTACAATCTAAGGTCCCTAACCCTCAAGGGGTGTACAATCTAAGGTCCCTAACCCTCAAGGGGCGTACAATCTAAGGTCCCTAACCCTCAAGGGGCGTACAATCTAAGGTCCCTAACCCTCAAGGGGCGTACAATCTAAGGTCCCTAACCCTCAAGGGGCGTACAATCTAAGGTCCCTAACCCTCAAGGGGTGTACAATCTAAGGTCCCTAACCCTCAAGGGGCGTACAATCTAAGGTCCCTAACCCTCAAGGGGCGTACAATCTAAGGTCCCTAACCCTCAAGGGGCGTACAATCTAAGGTCCCTAACCCTCAAGGGGCGTACAATCTAAGGTCCCTAACCCTCAAGGGGTGTACAATCTAAGGTCCCTAACCCTCAAGGGGTGTACAATCTAAGGTCCCTAACTCACATTCATACATACACATACTAGGGACAATTTAGACAGGAGCCAATTCACCTCCCAGCATGTCTTTGGAGTGTGGGAGGAAACCGGAGTACCTGGAGGAAACACACACAGGAACAGGAAGAACATGCAAACCCCAGGCAGGTTGGGATTCAAACCAATGACCCTAGTACTGCCAGGTGGAAGTGCTAACCATTTAGCCACTGTGCTGCCCATATATATATATTGGTCTATCTCTGATCATTTATCTACACAGCTTTCTTCTGTCTAGAGAAAATTGTTTGTTAGTTTGGATTCTGTTTTTTTTTTTTTTTTAATGAAAAACTCTCTGCTACTAACTTCCTATCCCTAAGGACCCATCCATTAACCAGTGTTATGTTGCGTGTTAGTTTCTGTTGCATCAAGGCAGTCCAATGAAAATGAATGGGCTGCCAACATGGTAAAAGTTACACATGACCCTGTTTTTGTCATGCAATGCATTGCAGTGCGTTACCATGCGTTGCTGTGCATCACGGCATGCTACAATGCATTGCCTTAGTGGGGAGGCATTGAAGCTGATTGGCACTGCATAGCAATAACGCAGGTACTGAGTGTTATCATGGCGTAGAAGTGTAAACGGATCTTAACTGTCCTGTGTGAGGAATTAAAGGCTTGTGTAGTTCAACTTTTGCTTTTCTGCATCTAAGGCTTGTGGCCGTACATTAGGGCATATGGGCATACAGAATAGAATATACTGGTTGTTGTGGAACCCCAAAGCCACAGATGCAGTGTAATTCAGCCCACTGACATGTATTGCAGAATACACAGCTATAATGTGCGTAACTGCTGACACTTGCAGTTTCATGTGTATGGGTGTATTTTTCAGAACATAAAATTTGAAAAATACGCCTGCCTGTGGGTTTCTCTAATGTATGGCCATGTGCCATGGCTATGGCTGTGGGCCAGAACAATCTATAGATTTCCGGTTGTATTAATTAATAATGTGGATTGCAGTTCAGTGTTTCTAAATGTAAAATAATGCACCTAGGGAAAAAGAATCCCTTGAGAGAGTACAACATTGGGGGTACAGTGTTGGCCAGCACTACACGGGAAAAGAACTTAGGGATACTGATTTCAGATAATTGCAAAAAGTGTGGCCAGGTAGTGGGAAAAGCGAATAGAATTCTAGGATGCATCACTAGAGGGATCACCAGCAACAGGGAGGAGGTCCTGATTCCCCTATATAGATCTTTATATCGCTAGAGGGGTCACCAGCAGGAGGAAGGAGGTCCTGATTCCCCTATATAGATCTATATATCGCTAGAGGGGTCACTGGCAGGAGGAAGGAGGTCCTGATTCCCCTATATAGATCTTTATATCGCTAGAGTGGTCACCAGCAGGAGGAAGGAGGTCCTGATTCCTCTATATAGATCTTTATACCGCTAGAGGGGTCACCAGCAGGAGTGAGGAGGTCCTGATTCCTCTATATAGATCTTTATATCACTGGAGGGGTCACCAGAAGGAGGAAGGAGGTCCTGATTCCTCTATATAGGTCTTTATATCACTAGAGGGGTCACCAGCAGGAGGAAGGAGGTCCTGATTTGCCTATATAGATCTTTATATCGCTAGAGGGGTCATCAGTAGGAGGAAGGAGGTCCTGATTTCTCTATATAATTCTTTACCACTAGAGGGGTCACCAGCAGGAGGAAGGAGGTCCTGATTCCCCTATATAGATCTTTATATCACTAGAGGGGTCATCAGCAGGAGGAAGGAGGTCCTGATTCCCCTCTATATAGATCTTTAGATATCACTAGAGGGGTCACCAGCAGGAGGAAGGAGGTCCTGATTCCTCTATATAGATCTTTATATCGCTAGAGGGGTCACCAGCAGGAGGAAGGAGGTCCTGATTCCCCTATATAGATCTTTATATCACTAGAGGGGTCATCAACAGGAGGAAGGAGGTCCTGATTCCCCTATATAGATCTTTAGATATCACTAGAGGGGTCACCAGCAGGAGGAAGGAGGTCCTGATTCCTCTATATAGATCTTTATATCACTAGAGGGGTCACCAGCAGGAGGAAGGAGGTCCTGATTCCCCTATATAGATCTTTATATCACTAGAGGGGTCACCGGCAGGAGGAAGGAGGTCCTGATTCCTCTATATAGATCTTTATATCGCTAGAGGGGTCACCAGCAGGAGGAAGGAGGTCCTGATTCCCCTATATAGATCATTATATCATTAGAGGGGTCACCAGCAGGAAGAAGGAGGTCCTAATTCCCCTATATAGATCTTTAGTTAGACCTCATTTAGAATACTGTGTCCATTTCTGGAGACCTCACTTACAAAAAGATATTGATAAGAAAGAACGAGTCCAGAGACGGGTAACAAAAATGGTAAAAAGTCTGGGGGATAAAATATATCAAGAGTGACTTCAGGAACTTAACATGTACAGTCTGGAGGAAAGAAGGGAAAGGGGAGAATGAACTGAAACCATTAAATACATCAAGGGGGTGAACAGGGGCGGACTGACAACTTATGGGGCCCCCGGGCAATAGGGGATCGTGGGGCCCGTGTCTTTGCCCAAACTCAAAAAAGCCTATGAAAAAGGTACCATGGGCATCTTATGGGGCCCCCTACTGACCCCAGGCCCTCGGGCAGTGCCTGAGTTTCCAAATGGTCAGTCCGCCCCTGGGGGTGAATAAGAATCAGGAGGGCAGGATTTTCAACAGTGAACCAAAATCAAGAACTAAACTAACTGGAGGAAAGCTCAAAACTAATCTCAGAAAGTATTATTTTACTGAAAGAGTAGTTGATGCTTGGAATAAACTACCAGCAGAGGTAGTGAGCCAGTCAACCGTAAATAGCTGCAAACATGCTTGACATCAGCAATGATCTATA
Organism: Staurois parvus; assembly: GCF_062004578.1. Taxonomy (NCBI): domain Eukaryota; kingdom Metazoa; phylum Chordata; class Amphibia; order Anura; family Ranidae; genus Staurois; species Staurois parvus. Next base: position 1,389,678 of record NW_028319438.1, read on the forward strand.
AAACCGCTAACGGAAAAAACAAACAAAATGGGTGGACTTGATGGAACACTTGGTCTTTTTCTGCCGTTACTGTTCTATGTTTCTATGGATAACCATTCTGAGGCTTGATCATTTCTTTGCTGCAATTGGCCCCATTTTGATTCATCTCAGGTTTTTGCCCTTGAATGCATGCGTTTGAATAGCATTATGCTGAATGCTGAAACTTCCACTAAAATGTAGCGTTCACTATCAAAGCCCGCCTACGTGAACCTTTCAGATGCCAGTTGATAGTATTGACCCATAACTGAGAAATCAATTATCAATGACTTAGGCATTTGCACTTTGAAATTATAAATGACAATATAATTAGTACCAGTAATCCGCCGCCAAGGACTCCCCCAAGGTACAGAACTTCTGGAGTCATCTGTGTATCTGTATTGCGTATGGGTTCAATATCCCATCCCGGGAAAAACTGCAGCACGTTGCAGACCAGGGCAATGGCGACCATGGGGTAGAGGGAGATCCCAATAAACTTGGAACATTTTCCAGTACACATGGCGAGCAGTGGGCGATCCAGGCGTAGAGATCTGAAAAAGTGGAAGTAGAGGGGTCTGTGAAAAGATGCTAGATCCTGGTCCCTTATATTCCCACACCAGACCCAGCCCTCTGATAACAATGACTTACATGATGGTGACGTTTGGACTGGAAAAAAGAACTTATTTCAGAGACAGAGTCTTACGCACAATTTTCCATGTGAAAAAATGACATAATGACAACCATGTGACAATGTATGATATGATAGTGCAGAGATTTACAAGGCTAAAAAAATTGCATGCAGCTGTAGTAACCTTGAAGCAGCTCTTCCAAAGGATTCTGGAATCTTTAATCACTTGACCTCCTGTACCCACAGTATATACCACTTACATGTGACATGCTTTATCTATTTGTGTTTAACTCAAAAGAGCCTTAAATATAACTTTTGTTTTCATTAAGGTAAAGAGTGGTTTTCTGTTCCATTTCTTAACATGCATACATGAGAAGTGAAAGCTCAACTATGCTATAGCCCATGGGTCCCCAATCTTTTCAGTAGGAGGGCCATATCCTATGTTTTACAAATATTCGTGGGCCGAAAAAAAATCCCTTTCAGAGTCCCCTTTACACCAGGGTCTCCTTCAGAATGCTCCCTACATCAGGGTCCTCATCAGAGTGCTCCTTATATCAAGGCCCCCATCAGAGAGCTCCTTACACCCGGATCCCCATCAGAGTGCTTTTTACACCAGGGTCCTATTGGAGTGCTCCTTACATCAGGGTCCCCATCAGAGTGCTCCTTACACAAGGGTCCCATCAGAGTGCTTTTTACATCATGGTCCACTTCACAGTGCTCCTCACACCAGGGTCTCGTCAGAGTGCTCCCTACACTAGGGTACCATCAGATTGCTCTTTACATCAGAGTGCTGCTTACATATGCGTCCCCATTAGAGAGCTTCTCTCATCAGGGTCCCATCAGAGTGCTCCTCACATCAAGGGTTCCATCAGAATGCTGTTTACATCAGAGTGCTCCTTACATGTAGGTCCCCATTAGAGGGCTCCCCTCATCAGGGTCCCATCAGAGTGCTCCTCACATCAAGGCCCCCATCAGAGAGCTCCTTACACCAGGATCCCCATTAGGGTGCTTTTTTACTCCAGGGTCCCATTGCAGTGCTCCTTACATCACGGTCCCCATCAAAATGCTCCTTACACTAGGCTCCCATCAGATTGCTCTTTACATCATGGTCCTCTTCACAGTGCTCCTCACGCCAGGGTCTCTTCAGAGTGCTCCTTACACTGGGGTATCATCAGACTGCTCTTTACATCAGAGTGCTCCTTACATCTGGGTCCCCATTAGAGGGCTCCTCTCATCAGGGTCCCATCAGAGTGCTGTTTACTTCAGAGTGCTCCTTACATCTGGGTCCCCATTAGAGGGCACCCCTCATCAGGGTCCCATCAGAGTGCTGTTTACTTCAGAGTGCTCCTTACATCTGGGTGCCCATTAGAGGGCTCCTCTCATCAAGGCCCCCATCAGACAGCTCCTTACACCAGGATCCCCATCAGGGTGCTTTTTACACCAGGGTCCCATTGCAGTGCTCCTTACATCATGGTCCCCATCAAAATGCTCCTTATACAAAGCTCTCATCAGATTGCTCTTTACATCATGGTCCTCTTCACAGTGCTCCTCAAGCCAGGGTCTCTTCAGAGTGCTCCTTACACTGGGGTATCATCAGACTTCTCTTTACATCAGAGTGCTCCGTTCATCTGGGTCCCCATTAGAGGGCTCCTCTCATCAGGGTCCCATCAGAGTGCTGTTTACGTCAGAGTGCTCCTTACATCTGGGTCCCCATTAAAGGGCTCCTCTCATCAGGGTCCCATCAGAGTGCTGTTTACTTCAGAGTGCTCCTTACATCTGGGTCCCCATTAGAGGGCTCCTCTCATCAGGGTCCCATCAGAGTGCTCCTCACATCAAGGGTCCCATCAGAGCTTTGTTTACATCACGGTCCCCTTCACAGTGCTCCTCGCATCAGGGTTCCATAAGAGTGCTCCTTACACCAGAGTCACATCAGAGTGCTCCTCACATCAAGGTCCCATCAGAGTGCTGTTTACATCATGGTCCGCTTCACAGTGCTCCTCACATCAGGGACCCATAAGAGTGCTCCTTACACCAGAGTCCCATCAGAGTGCTCCTCACATCAAGGTCCCATCAGAGTGCTGTTTACATCATGGTCCCCTTCACAGTGCTCCTCACATCAGGGTCTCATCAGAGTGCTCCTTCCACCAGGGTCCCATCAGAGTGCTCCTTACACCAGGGTCCCATCAGAGTGCTCCTCACATCAAGGTGTGATGCATAGTCCTTACTGTTAATCACATTGTATTCTAAATTGTATTATTACCATTGTTAATTCATTTCAGCTTGCCTGGTTACCAACCATATTGGTGACAATATTTTAAGTTTGCCTTTGCTACCTGGTTTGGCACCTATTTTCTTTGTTAAAACACTACTGTTGCATACTTTGAGTGATTTCCTGTGATATTGTATGTTGGTACACTCAGCCTTGTGTGTCTGAGGGGCTGAGGTTCTTGAGAAGGTCAAGGCAAAGAACAGAGGACCCATCCAATACAGCAGCTCCTACAGGGGTAGCTCTACAGAAGTACTGGTGATGTCCCTGGTCTTTAGTGAATGGACGGGCTGCACTCTCATGAATATAAAGTGTTACTGTTGTCACTGGTCTTCAGTGAATATAAAGGTTGTGTTCTCATACATTTTCCACAATTATTTGGTTTCTGACTTCCATGGTTTTACTGAGACCTGAATATTGTATCTTATTAAACACTGACCTCTTTACCTTCTATTACCTGCCTTGTTTTGCTGATATTTAGGGTCAAAGTAAAAAGTATCCTGATCCAGCAATAGCTATAAAGATGCTGGTTGCTGGCCAACAGGTTTTATCTGCTTAGCATTACCAATAAATCTGAGTCAGCAGAAGGATTTTGATACCCAGTAGACCCATAGTTACCTTTAGATGAAGTGTGGCTTCTAAAGGAAACTTATAAATTTACACTAAAGTCCCGTCCTCCGTATAGGCGTGTCATGCTGCAGGTACATAGTTGAATCTGGATGACAGGAGGTCCTTGCCCAGAGTCCTGCAGCAAAGTCAGATCTCCCTGAACACCTCAGGGTGTAGTGACCATTCCCCTGGCATCAGTTCCTGTCAACTTAGAAATCACTAAATATATTTTCTCTCCTACAGAGATGCATCCATCACCTGAGGACACTAGCAAAAATAGGATCACATGGTGGGATGGGGTTCTATAAGGGAATGGATAGAGCTTTGAGTGGCTTTGCCAGCAGCCAATCACCTGAAGGGGCAATATATAACCCATCCGTTATGACTGAAGACCCATGTCCTGTACTGTAGACTAGATCCTCTTCTTTTCGGGTCCTCTCTGGTGCTGCTGGCTCCTGCTCCTCAAGCAGTGCCCCTAGGGAAAGCCGCTTGCCTTGGGGGCACCTCTGCATGCACGTCTCCGAGCTGCTGCTCTATGCGTCCATAGGACACATAGAGCCGCAACTCAGTCCTACCCCCACTTTCTAATCATTGGCTCACTGGCTGTGATTGACCACAGCGGGAGCCAATGGGCTCCCGTTGCTGTCTTAGCCAATGAGGAGGAATAGTCCCCAGACAGCGCAGGCTGTCAAGAACATTGCTTAATTAGAGGGGGCTGAGGCAAGGATTGGTGGGGGAGATGCTGCACACAGAAAGTTTTTTTACCTTCATGCAAAGAATACATACAGTTGTGTTCAAAATAATAGCAGTCAGAAATCACTAACCGCATCAATCACTGTTTTTGGTAGAAATGATATTTCTACATGGCAAATAATTTACTAGCAGGTGTAGTAGAGTAATAGAAATCAAACAGACCCAACAGTCATGACATGCATGCTGCTGATTCTGTGTCATTGAATCACTCATTGAAAGGGGCATGTTCAAAATAATAGCAGTGTGGAGTTCTATTAGTGAGGTCATTCATTCTTTGAAAAACAGGTGGCAATTATTGCCCTTATTTAAGGAAGGAAGGCAGCAAATGTTGTACATGCTGGTTACAGTGCATTTCTCTCTGAAATTCTGAGGAAAATGGGTCGTTCCAGACATTGTTCAGAAGAACAGCGTACCTTGATTAAAAAGTTGATTGGAGAGGGGAAAACATATACAGAAGTGCAGAAAATGATCGGCTGCTCAGCTAAAATGATGGCAAATGCTTTAAAATGGCAACCAAAACCTGAAAGATGTGGAAGAAAGCGAAAAACTACCATTCGAATGGATAGAAGAATAGCCAAAATGGCGCGGACTCAGCCAACAATCAACTCCAGGAAGATGAAAGAAGGTGTAAAGTTCCCTGTGAGGACTGTTACAATTAGAAGACGCCTATGTGAAGCCAAGCTATCTGCAAGAAGTCCCCGCAAAGTCCCACTGTTGGAAAAAATACGTGTGCTGAAGAGGTTACAATTTGCCAAAGAGCACATTGACTGGCCTAAAGAGAAATGGTGCAACATTTTGTGGACTGATGAAAGTAAGATTGTTCTTTTTGGGTCTAGTGGGCGGAGGCAGTTTGTCAGACGACCCCCAAACACTGAATTCAAGCCACAGTACACTGTGAAGACAGTGAAGCATGGTGGTGCAAGCATCATGATATGGGGATGTTTCTCATACTACGGTGTTGGGCCTATTTATCGCATACCAGGGATCATGGATCAGTTTGAATACATCAGAATACTTGAAGAGGTCATGCTGCCTTATGCTGAAGAGGAAATGCCCTTGAAATGGGTGTTCCAACAAGACAACGACCCCAAACACACCAGTAAACGTGCAACATCTTGGTTCCAGACCAACAAGATGGACATTATGGAGTGGCCAGCCCAATCCCCGGATCTTAATCCAATAGAAAACTTGTGGGGTGACATCAAAAATGCCGTTTCTGAGGCAAAACCAAGAAATAGAGAAGAACTGTGGAATGTCGTCCAATCATCCTGGGCTGGAATACCTGATCACAGGGGCCAGAAGTTGGGTGACTCCATGCAACACAGATGTACAGCAGTTCTCAGAAACAGTGCGACTACAACCAAATATTCATGAAGTCATTCAAAGGAAAGCAAAATCTTCAAACATTTTTCAGTTTATATAGTGAATGTTTGAGTTTGTAAAGAAGAATACAAACACTGCTATTTTTTTGAACCGTCTAATATTCACTTTTCTTCATTTTTTTAGAGGAACAACACAAATTTGATCTATTTTTCTTCATGTTTTGATTTGGAATAGAATGTGTAGTGTTCCCAATGCAATCTCCTAGATTGTAAGCTCGAAAGAGCAGGGCCCTCGATCCCCTCGTGTATTGTAATGTTACTGTCTCGTCTCATGTTCTGTCCCCCTTGCTACTGTACAACGCTGAGCATACCCTTTGGCGCTATATAAATACTGTATAATAATAATAATAATTTGTGTGGATGGAAATAAAAGCTATTAGAAGGATTTTGAGCTTTAGTCACTTTTTTCAACACACTGCTATTATTTTGAACACAACTGTAAAAGTAAAAAACCTTGAACCTTTAGAACCACGTTAATGTGTTACATACATTTTTAAAGTTAAATTGTAAGTATTATTATATTTTTATATAGCGCTGACAGTTTCTGCAGTGCTTTACAATATAAAGGGAGACAGCAGAGTACAGCTACAATATAAGAAGGTTAGGAGGGCCCTGCTCACAAGAAAACATAAAAATTGCTGCCTCTCCCAAAATCTACTTTACATAATAAATTAAGTAAATTAATGACCTCCCTACTACACAAAGGGTCGCCACAAATGTACATGTGCTATAATGTCCTGTGGGCTGACAATTATATCCCTCCTCCCCAGTGGCTAAATCCCAAATAAACCAATAACTAAATACAAGGTGCTAGCACCTATACAATGCCATGAAACTGTGTATGCAGTGAAATTGTATAAAACAATATATATATATATATATATATATATATATATATATATTAAAGTCCCAATAATTGTGCAAACATATAAAAGTTCCAAAAATATTGAAAGTTAAAAAAAAAACCCAAAGTAACTCCCACCCGCATCCGGTGTGAATATTAAGTGATACAGTAGTCAATCTTCTTATCCATAGCTATTCTCTATGCGTAGTGCTCCAATTAGTGCTCCCCCTCCATAGCTCCACTCACCACAGATAATTGACCACCTGGATTGGTAGGTCAAATATCGCATGAGATGTTGCAGCGCTCTCCTGCAGGAAAGTTAGCAGTCTGTGCGGTCTTGACACTTCTATACGCTGATGACAGACTCCATAGTGGAAATACCTCTGGATCAATCGTTTACGACAAAATTCCTCCAGAACCTCCAAAGTACTCAGGGGTGGACTGACCATTTAGGCACTCAGGCACTTCCCGAGGGCCCAGGGTCAGTAGGGGGCCCCAGGAGATGCTCCTGGTACCTTTTTTGGGTGTGGTTTGAGTGTGGGCCAGGACACAGGGGCCCCATGATTTTCTATTGCCTGGGGGCCCCATGAGTTGTCAGTCCACCCCTGACAGTACTCCTCCACCACCGTAAAAACATCAAAGGGAGACTTCCACAGCGTAACACCGTATTTATTAGGTAAAAAACATTTGAAATTGCACTTACATAAAAACAATCTGTATGGCACTTTAAATCCTAGCAACAAGCAATTCCTTCTCAGAGGACAAGTGTAGCTCTATCAAGCCCCGCTCTACATGTTTCGTCATATGAGGTCATCAGGAGCGCCTGCTCACAAGAGCTTACAATCTATGGGGCAAGGGATGAGTTGATAGCAAAAGTAAAAGTTCACTTGTCAGAGGTTGTACAGGCTTCCCTGAATAGATGTGTTTTCAGGATTAGCTAAAGGAAGCCAGAGTAGGTAATAGCCATACAGGTTGGGGTAGGACGTTCTAGACTAGGGGTGCTCAACCTTTCTGAGGAGCGAGGGTCACGTAAGTGATTTGGTAAACGGCCACGGAGCACAATGAAATGAATTGGTTCAGAATTTTGAGCTTTTTATTTTGGATAGCATATTGAACATTTTCCTCCTGCAGCCGCTGAATACCGGTGGGAGGAAGAGCAGGAGAAGCAAGACTTCAGCAGTTGCAGGAGGAAAATGGAGAGGACCAGTTCCTGTTTATTCTGCCCCTCCTGTCCAAGTGTAAAACAGAATGTGACAGGGAGGCCACAAATGCCGCCTGGAGCATGGGGCAGGGTCGCAGGGTCTCAACTATGGGGTTTTACCACCCCCCCAACCACAGATGTAAACACGCCCTTACTGTCCTGAGTCCCCTATAAGGCTGCTTTCACACTGATGTGTTGCGGTTTACCTGGAGCAACGCAGTGCACCTGCAGCTTTCTTGTTGCTTAGCTGCGCAGTTCTGGGATGACTCCTCAGTTCTCGTGATCATTGACACTCCACAAGATGAGATCTTGCATGGTGCACCAGACCTAGGGAGACTGACAGTTGTTTTGTGTTTCTTCCATTTCCGAATGATTGCACCAACTGTTGTCACCCTCTCACCAAGCTGCTTGGCGATAGTTTGTTAGCCCAGTCCAGCCTTGTGTAGGTCTATAATCTTGTCCCTGACATCCTTGGACAGCTCTTTGGTCTTTGCCATAGTGGAGAGTTTGGAATCTGATGGTTTGATTGCTCCTGTGGACAGGTGTCTTTTATACAGGTAACAAAATGAGATTAATAGCCCTCCCTTTAAGAGACTGCTTCTGATCTCAGCTTGTTACCTGTATGAGAGACACCTGGTAGCCAGAAATCCTGCTGAATGATAGGGAATCAAATACTTATTTCCCTCATGAACATGCAGATCAGTCATCATTTGTTAGACATGCATTTCTGCTGAATTTTTTGTTGCTGTTCAGTCTCTCAGTGTTACAATACACCTAACATTTTTAGACTGATCATTTCTTTGTGAGTGGGCAAACATTCAAAATCAGCAGGGGATCAAATACTTATTTACTTCACTGTAGATTTCCATTATGTCTTGTGGGTGTGGTGCACTTAATCTCCTGCATTCAGTTTGAGTGTCACGTCTATGGTAGTGAGCTCTATAGGTCCACAGCTTGGGGTTCCCCAGGGAGCAGAATCTAAGCCCCAACCTGCTTGTTCACCAGGGCCCCTGATGGTGGAGATGGACTTGCAGCAGGCTGGGACCAGGTCGCGACCCCCAGGTACACCCAGCTGAGGTGGAGGAGACCGCTAGCGGGAGCAGGGTGCAAGGGAGAAGACACAGGGAATCCAATGGGCAAGCCGAGGTCAGGACAGGCGGAAAACTAGCAAGGTCAGGAACGAAGCCAGGGTCGATACACAGATAGACAACACAGGATACACAGCGGAACCACACGGGAGCTCCAACAACATGAAGTTGATCAGGCAATGTGGCCTAGTCGGAGCACATCTTAAATAGACAGGCAGACAAGGAGGCGGGACAGGAAGTGATGGAAGGGAAGGACATAAAACTCAGGGAATAGCAGACGACGCCCATAGGTGAGCACAGACAAACACACATGTGAAGGAATCAAGAGCAGCAAGGAGGTAAGGGTAAACACACAAGAGGCTGCAGGCTAACTTGTGACAGTACCCCCCCCCCCCCCCCTTACGAGGTCTCCCCACTTTTTTAGGGCCAGGCTTAAGGGGAAACCTCTGATGAAACAATTCCACCAGACGGGGTGCAGAAACATCAGTAGAAGGAATTCAACACCTCTCCTCAGGACGATATCCCTTCCAGTCAATTAGATACAAGAGCTTTCCTCTGATGAATTTAGAATCCAAGATTTGCTTGACTTCATACTGATCCGAAGTACTCGCTATTGGGGAAGAATAATGATGAGGACGGGAAAATCTGTTGATGATATACGGTCTCAGAAGAGAAACACGGAAAACATTAGGGATTCTCAGATGTGAAGGGAGGCAGAGTTTGAAAGCAACAGGATTGACCTGGCGAAGGATGGTAAGGGGACCAATGAACCGAGGAGCAAATTTCATAAAGGGTACCCGTAAACGGATACTCTTGGTAGAGAGAGTCAAACCTTGTCACCCGGGAAATATTTGGGACTCACCCGGGGATGAAAATCTGCAGCTACTTTGTACTTAGAAGCTGACCGATGTACGCTCTTGGAAACATTTGCCTCAGAAGGAGTAAGACTAGGAGAACATACAACAGGAAATTGGGCTGGAGCAGGCACCAATAACCAGGATGAAGGGTCTGGTGCGGAGGCTGCCAGGGAGGGCACAGGAGTAGGTGTGAAGGTTTTGATTTGTACAGTGGGCAAAGCAGGCTGTGCAGACAAAGGAACCTGGGGTGATACAAGGAACAGAGGACACTGTAGGATGTATGGGGGGCAGGACAGGGGACAGAAGGCACGGTAGGGTGTAGGGGGGCAGGACAGGGGACAGAGGGTACAGTAGCTACTAATGTGGAAACCACGGCTGGATCCAAAGCAGCTGAAGGGAGTTTTGGGGTCTCAGCATGCAGAGCACATGAATCTGGGAACTCAGATGGTACAGAGGTCACAGATATTGGGACCTTCTCCCATCCAGAAGGTCGTGATATAGGAGCTCTGAGCTGCAACATATGTAAAGGGACCCAAGATTTGGGCAGCAAAGAAACTAGAGGTGGACAGCACCGGAAGGGAGCCCGCAATAGGAGTAGGCAGAGGAGCAGCCTTACTACAAGAAACATCTTGTAAGGTCTGGCAATGTTGAGGGAGCATCAGAGAGGTGGTGGCCACAGCCATGGATACAGTGCGAGGTGGGCAGACAGAACAAGACCTAATTAGATGACCTTCAGCCCGACAGTAAAGGCATAGACCAAATCTTAGGTGACGCGATCGTTCTTCTGGAGTAAGGTGTGTTCAGCCTAACTGCATGGGCTCTTCAGACATCGGTACGGTTGCAGAGGTAAGTTGATCAGGGACTTTCGGGAAAACAGGAGCAAGAGAACCCACTGGAGGGTGACGTGGATGAGCCCTTTCCAGATCTTGCTGCTGGAAGCGGATATCGATCTGGATGCTAAGAGCAATCAAGTCATCCAGGGAGGAGGGTATGGTTCTTCCAGCTATTTCCTCCTTAATACGGTCTGCTAAACCCTGCCAAAAGGTTGCAGAGAGGGCCTCATTATTCCATGCCAGTTCCGAGGATAAGGTGCGAAACAGAACTGCATATTGTCCAACAGTCCTGCTACCTTGACGAAGCCGAAGAAGAGCTCCAGCGGCAGATGAAGTCCTGCCAGGCACATCGAATGTCTTACGGAAAGCTTGCAGGAAGGCTGCAAATAATTGGATCTTGTCGCTCCCACAGTGGCGAGGCCCAAGCCAGTGCTTCACCAGATAGGAGGGAAATCATATACGCCACGTTGGAATGATCAGTAGAAAAATGGTGGGCTGCTAGCTCGAAGTGAATTGAGCACTGATTGATGAAGCCCCGACAAGCTTTAGGATCACCAGAGAAGTGAGGCGGTGGAGGCAGCTGGAGTCTCGAAGGACAGTGTTCCACTGGGGGAACAGCGGAAGGTGGAGCAGAGGGAACCGGAGCAGGGGCCGAAACAGAGGGTGAGGAAGTGGACGCAAACTATGGCTGATCCAACCGGGAGGAAAGTTCCTGCAGACAGTGCATGTTTTGTTCTTGGAAGGCCTGCTGGACCTCGACTCTCAGCGCCAAAGCCTGAAGTTGTTCCAGGACAGGCTGCGGAGTCTCCGAAGAGCTCATGGCCTGAGCAAACTGTCACATCTATGGTAGTGAGCTCTATAGAACCACAGCCTGGGTTTCCCCAGGGTGTGGAATCTAAGCCCCAGCCTGCTTGTCCACCAGAGCCCCTGATGGTGGGGATGGACTTGCAGCAGGCTGGGACCAGATCGCGGCCCCCAGGTACACCCAGCTGAGGTGGAGGAGACAGCTAGCGGGAGCAGGGTGCAAGGGAGAAGACACAGGGAATCCAATGGGCAAGCCAAGGTCAGGACAGGCGGAAAACTAGCAAGGTCAGGAACGAAGCTGGGGTTGGTACACAGACACCACAGGATACACAGCAGAACCGCACGGGAGCTCCAACAACACGAAGTTGCTCAGGTAATGTGGCCTAGTCTGAGCACATCTTAAATAGACAGGCAGACGAGGCGGGACAGGAAGTGATGGAAGGGAAGGACATAAAACCCAGGGAATAGCAGATGACGCCCATAGGTGAGCACAGACAAACACACATGTGAATGAATCAAGAGCAGCAAGGAGGTAAGAGTAAACAAACAAGAGGCTGCAGGCTAACTTGTGACATTGAGGTCGAAGGTCACATCAGAGGGCTCCGAAGGCCACATTTGGCCCGAGGGCCTTGGGTAGAGCACCCCTGTTTTAGAGGATGAGAAATCTCTGGAGAAATCCTGGAGTTGAGCATGGGAGGAGGTGACAAGGGAGCTGGATAGCAGGAGGAGTGAAAAGGATGTTTTTGGTGATATTTTGAGACAAGGTTGGTGATATAGCTTGAGGCAGAATTGGAGATGGTTTTATATGTAAATATTTTGAATTTTATTCATTGGGCTTGTGGAACCCTGAGAAGGGATTGGCAGAGAGGGATGGACGCTGAATGTTTTGTAAGACTGAAAAGTCTGGCAGCATAATGAATAATGAAGGGGAAGGCCTGTGTAGACCAATGAGGAGGGAGTTGCAATAGTCAAGGAAATTATTTGGCATCTTGGTAGTGTCCTTGGTTAAGAAGGGGAGTATTCTGGAAATGGTCAGTGTGTCTAGATTTGGATATTGATTGGATTTAGGGCAAAAAAAACAAAGCAGAATCCAGGAGTACAACTAGCACCGTGGCAATGGGGAAGGGGGGGGGGCTGATAGTTGTATTATTCATCTTGATAGAAAAGTCAGGGGAGGGGTACAGGGGAAAAAAACTTGGCAAACTTATTATGAGGAGAGTTTTTGAAAGTTTTAGTTTTAGAAGTGGTCTGATATCCATACTGATGTACTACACCAAGGTCTACAGAGGGGGGGTCAAAATGCAATGTAATTGCAGGCTGTATAAGCATTATTACTAGATGTCCAGAGCACACACCCCCTTATATCAGATTTCAAAAGCCTCACCACCATCAGAAGTCCAGAGTCCCCCAACCTCCCTTATTTTAAAGCGCACCCCCCTTACCTTGTGCTGCTGCCGGGAAGAAGCTGGGTGCAGAGCTGGGAAGCGGAAAGTGCAGGGTCTTGAGGAGGACCAGAGGAGGGCTGGAGTCAGTTACCAGTGTCTGCTGAATGCTGAAACCCAGGGAGGTGGAGACGAGGGGGTGCTGCAGCTGCACAGTGAGGCACAGGATCTGTATAAGTTCTCTCCTCCTCTCTGCTCCTGACTTCTGAGCCTGCAGCAGAGGGGGAGTGTGTGGGGGGGGGGGGGGGGAGACAAGCCTCTCTGCAGCTGCATGAAGAAGCACAGGATCTGGTTCAGGTTTTCTGTCCTCCTCTCTGCTGCCAACTGCTGAGACAAGGTGGGAGTGGAGACAAGGGGGATGCCGCAGCTGCAGGAGAGGTGCAAGAGCCACATGAAATGGCCTGGTAGCCTATATGGAAGAAAAATATATTTGAAATATATTTTAAAAAGATGCTTCCCAAATATATTGACATATATTTGAAATGCTACAATTTTGTCCATATTCAATATATATATATATATATATATATATATTACTGCATGGTAAAATGCATTTTAATTACAGAATATATGACAAATATTTTTAAAAATATATTTCAAATACACTTTGTCTTTAAAAACACAAATCAACATTTTTGGAATGCATTTACAGATATATGTAAAAATATACGTTAAAACTACTTTTTCATATGTTAAAAAAATCTGAAGAATATATTTTAAAAATATATATTTTTATAAAAATATATATTTAAAAAATAAAATTTTTAAAAATATATTCTTTAGTTTCTTTTTATTTTTACATATGTTTGTAAATGCATTCCAAAAATGTAGATTTGTATTTTTAAAGACATAAAGTGTATTTGAAATGTATTTTTAAAAATATTTTTCATCTATTTTGTAATAAAAACGCATTTCAACATGCAGTATATATATATATATATATATATATATATATATATATATATATATATATATGTATATTGAAATATATTGAATATGGCCAAAATGGTAGCATTTCAAATATATGTTAATATATTTGGGAAGAATATTTTTAAAATATATTTTTCTTCCATGTGGGTAGGCTTGATTCAGTTCTAGTGTAACCTGAACATCCTCACAGGATGGAGTGCAAAATCTGGTGCAGCTCTACATAGATACCAATCGACTTCCAGGTTTTATTGCCAAAACTTAATTGAACAATCTGAAGTTAGAAGCTGATTGGCTCCCATGCACCAGATTTTGCACTCTCCAGTCTCCAGTGTATTTGCCGTTTGTAAAGGCTCCATCACATTTGTTACAGGATTATTTTTATATGTGAGTTTAAGCAAGTTCTACGGTATAAAAGGTATATTTACCCAATTAATCACACATTGGAGGTTCAACGTTTTTGAATGGATTCTGACTTTCATGCAAATTTTTTAATTAAAAAAAAAAAAAAGACAAAGACCTGAATGTTGAAATCTGTTTATTTCACATAAGTCATTAATATAAAGGAATAAATACAAAAAATAAATCTATTATATACAGGTATTTGAACATCTCATGGAATCCATGCTGACATGAGCCAGTCAAGGTTGGTGACAACCATTCATCTTGTCTCACTTTTGTCAGATCATTTCTCTTTTTTTTCAGTGCACTTAAAGCATTAAAAGGAACTGGGAGGGATGAACCAACTGGAATAACCAAAGGAACCAGCCTTTGCAGTGGGAAGGGTCCTGCGGATGGTGGGAATTGGTGCTTTGTACAAGAAAACTTTCTGATGAGTCAATCTGCAGGGAAAAAATTATTTTTAGACAGTTGATATAAATTTTATAAGTCTAACTAAATGAATTTCTAATGTGTTAAAATATATGCAAGAATATAGGGAGATTTCTGTATCTCTCCAATGACTTTGGTCACCAATACAAGAAATATATGGAAGCTTCCCAATGAGGACTCACGTCCTGATTCATCAAGCTGCAGGAGCTCTTAAGGCACCTTAAAATGGCTTGCTAAAGTGATGTTATTGTTGGATATTTTAGCATTCTTTAAGCACTTGTAAGCATGCCTTAAGTGCAATTGCAGGTTGTTAAATCACGGCCTAAGACAGTAATACAAACCAAGGTTCTGTGAAGCCCTGGGTTCTTTCTTGAGAATGCTAGAGGCAGGGGCGGACTGACCATTTGAGCACTCAAATAGAGCCCCTGTGTCCTCGCCCACACTCAAACCACACCCAAAAAAGCCTATGAAAGGTACCAGTGGCATCTCATGGGGCCCCCTACTGACCCTTGGCCCTCGGGCAGTGCCAGAGTGCCTAAATGGTCAGTCCTTCCCTGGTCATGGATGTCCCGGCTCTTTGGTTCTCTGCACATTGTGGGGAAACTCGTGTGCAGATGTGCCGCAGGTCTCTGCCAGGTCATGAAGGCCGGGCAGAGCACTTCAGCAAATCTGCGCATGAGTTGTACTTTCAATAGTGGCTCCGATAAGGCAATGGGGGGGGGGGAGTTGGGGTGGGAAGCATTATGAGAACTGAAGTTTATCCACTGTTCCTTGCTCAAGGAACCTCTAGCCAGGGGCGGACTGACAACTCATGGGGCCCCCGGGCACAAGGGGATCATGCTGCTCCTGTGTCCTTGCCCACACCCAAAAAAGCCTATGAAAAAGCCAATGAAAGGTACCAGGGGCATCTCATGGGGCCCCCTACTGACCCCGGGCCCTTGGGCAGTGCCCGAGTGCTCAAATGGTCAGTCTGCCCCTGAGTGGGTCCATCCTGCGGGGATCGTTGGCTTTCTTTATAACTTACCTTTTTGTGGAGCTGGTCCGGTGTCACCCCGTATAGGTTGCATGCTGGCCATCTCCGCAGGATGGTTCGGATCTGCGGATTGAGCATAATGGATCGGAGTCCGATCCATTATCCTCCCCAATCCACAGATCCAAACCATCCTGCCGGGATCGTCGGCTTGCTTTACAACTCACCTTTTCGTGGAGCGGGTCTGGTGCAGGGGCGGACTGACAACTCATGGGGCTCCCGGGCAATAGGGGATCATGGGGCCCCTGTGTCCTTGCCCAAACTCAAAAAAGCCTATGGAAAAGGCACCGGGGCATCTCATGGGGCCCCCTACTGACCCCAGGCCCTTGGGCAGTGCCCGAGTTTCCAAATGGTCAGTCCGCCCCTGATCTGGTGTCACCCTGTGCGGTAGGTGCCACCAGGTGCGGCGCTCACCCCCTGCACCTGCCTTGGGACGCCACTGGGTGGTCATCAAGTGGCTAAACTATGATGCCTTTAATGTCAGCCCAACCCAGTTCAACAATAGAAGTCTCTGAAAAGCGCAATGCTGGCTTCTTATATATGCAAGCTCTGCTTTGTGCCTACAAGCACCGCACAGTGATAGTACTTTAGGCTTGGATCTCACTACTGTGTGCGCATGTGCGCCCCTGTCTCTGCGCATTCCTATGCAGGACTGCTCATGTATTCCAATGGGCAACCCTACATGCGAAAAACTCAAAAAAAGAAGTCCAAGACTTTTTTTTTATGAATGTGTGCTCGCTAAAGTGCAGCATGCTTTTCAGCGTGTTGGAAAAGTGTGTGATTTGTGCATGTTAGATGTGAACCTAGCCTTACTGCTCCTCATATCTCACTGCAAATCCAATAGCAGAGCCTAGCTAGCCCCTAAAACCAGAACGCTCCATCTCATTCTATAATCTATTTTGCACAGCAGACATTCAGCAAGAATGCCGATTGCCCCGTCTTACAAAATGGGGGTTGCAATACTTTTTTCATCTGAACTATAGCCATTACGATAGGACACAGCAAGCAAACCTTTTACAGTGTTAACCCAAAATAAATACTAACCGAAAATAGGTTCCCCAATTATTTCTTCTCCCCACAGGTTCCGCAGCAGCAGCCGAACAGGCCGTTCAACATCTGGATCACGCAGAGGATGAGGGAGATCCCAGAGGTGGACAGCACAATGGAGAACAGGATAACGTTGAATTGCACTACATCCTTGGGATAGATGCAGGTGTTCCACACGTCTTGGTTGAACAGGTAACTTTCATTACTAAAAACGAGGAGAAAAAAACAAAACAAAATTAGTATTTATGATACGTGCCAATCCTGGTCTACTGTAAACTACTAACTACAGTGCAATGATTGCAACAAGGCTTGACTAGCAAGGCTCTCCTTTGTGTCCAGATGTGTATATTACAGGGGCGGACTGACCATTTGGAAACTCGGACACTGCCCGAGGGCCCGGGGTCAGTAGGGGGCCCCATGAGATGCCCCTGGTACCTTTCTCATAGGCTTTTTTGAGTTTGGGCAAGGACACAGGGGCCCCATGATCCTCTATTGCCCGGGGGGCCCCATGAGTTGTCAGTCCACCCCTGGTTTATTATACACTATTATCATTTGAATATCTGCAGTAGACATAGGGATCTATGTGTAAAACGTTTGTTGTGCGCATGTGATAGATATGCACACATTTAGAATGAAAAACACGGCCTTTTCTCTAATATATGTAGTTCCTATGTCATTAGTGCCACCTGGTAGCCATAATGCATTTTATTCCCATATATACATATGGCCATTAGATGGTGCTGACGATATAGGAATTACATACACTATATTGCCAAAAGTATTGCGCCAGCCCTCCAAATCATTGGATTCAGGTATTCGAATCACCTCCATGGCCACAGGTTTATAAAATCAAGCCCCTAGGCATGCAGACTGCTTCTACAAACATTGGTGAAAGAATGGGTCGCTCTCAGGAGCTCAGTGACAACAAGCGTGGTCCCGTGATAGGTTGCCAACTGTGCAATAAGTCCATCTGTGACATTTCCTGGCTGCTAAATATTCCACGGTCAGCTGTTAGTGGGGTTATAACAAAGTGGAAGCAACTGGAAACAACAGCAACTCAACCACAAAGTGGTAGGCCACATAACATGACAGAGCAGGGTCAGCGCATGCTGAAGCGCACAGTGCGCAAAAGTCGCCAACTGTCTGCAGAGTCAATAGCTAAAGACCTCCAAACTTGGTGTGGCCTTCAGATTAGCACAGCAGTGCATACAGAGCTTCATGGAATGGGTTTCCATGGCCGAGCATCTGCATCCAAGCCTTACATCACTAAGTGCAATGCAAAGCGTCAGATGCCGTGGTGTAAAGCACGTCGCCGCGTGACTCTAGAGCAGTGGAGACGTGTTCTCTGGAGTGGCCAATCACGCTTCTCTGTCTGGCAATCCAATGGACCTTTCTGGGTTTGGCAGTTGCCAGGAGAACGGTACTTGCCTGACTGCATTGTGCCAAGTGTAGAGTTTGGTGGAGGGGGGATTATGGTGTGGGGTTGTTTTTCAGGGGTTGGGCTTGGCCCCCTAGTTCCAGTGAAGGGAACTCTTAAAACGTCCGCATACCAAGACATTTTGGACAATTTCATGCTCCCAACTTTGTGGGAAGAGTTTGGGGATGGCTCCTTCCTGTTCCAACATGACTGCGCACCAGTGCACAAAGCAAGGTCCATAAAGACATGGAGGAGCCAGTTTGGGGTGGAGGAACTTGATTGGCCTGCACAGAGTCCTGACCTCAACCCCATAGAACACCTGTGGGATGAATTAGAGCAGAGACTGTGAGCCATATAGCCAATATAGTGTATATTAGAGAAAATATGGTGATTTTCTTTCTAAATATGTGGATGTTTGTCACATCTGCACAATAAAAGTTTTATACATAGACCCAATAATAATGGTCATGGCTGTATTTAGCTGTTTGTAAAGACTCAATCCCTTTTAAGACATGATTGTTTTATATTTGTGAGACCCGAAACAAGACGAGGCTACAGTATAAGACGGGGGTCCCCAAACTTTTCAGTATGAGGGCCACATCTTATATTTTATGTTTGTGGAATTAAAAAAAATCTGCTTTTTATATGAATAGATACAATTGCTTGAATATTTTTTTTAACTAGAATGATTTAGAACAACAGAAAAAAGTCAGTAAACTAAAGCAAAGAAATTCCAAATAAACCCAACAGAGCCCCCCTTTAATCAGAGTCCCCATCAAAGTCACTCTATACATTGGAGTCCCCATCACAGCAGAGCCCCCCTTACATCAGAGCACCTCCATACATAAGAGTACCCATCAGTGCTATCCCCCTTACATCAGTTTCCCCATTAAAGTCCCCCTTATATCAGAGTCCCTCTCCTTTATTTTGGCTTTTCATATAACAAATGGAATAATTTAAGGGTTAGATAAAAAGGTTTCCTACACTTTTGAGAGTTAAATAATGAAAAACATATATTTAATAAATGAAAAAAATTTTTGTTATAGGAATCCTTACATCAGGCCAAAAAGACAAGAGGGACAACTGATGAAGAAAGAGGTATTCGATTCTAAAAGAGGGACACTTCCTCCAAACAAGGGACAGTTGGAAGACATGCTATAAGGACTGCTAAATGGAAGGGCATATGAATTCATGCTGCCCGATCTGCAGAGAGTCTGGTGACTCTTTTGGACACTTCCTGTGCCCCCTTTGTTCTGCAGTTGTCTTGCTGGATTTGCTCTCAAATGTCCAGAAGTGGTCAGATATGGAGCAATAAAGAAGTAACAATTTGTAGAATGGGTTTTGGCCTTCCTAATCATACTGACCGAAGACGTGGCCCTAAGATGTAGTAGAATGGAGCCCCAGGTCACAACCAGCCATGCCCTGTCTCCTGTGACGTTACAGCTCTCTAGTTAACTACACCCCCAAAACTAATTGCTCGAACCCCCACTCTCAACCCAAGCAACTTCTCTACCAACTCCTGACGCATGCCTGGGCTGCTTTCTCTGCCCATACCCACAAAAACATAAAACGACAATAGATCTCCTTTAGGTGGGAACAGGGAATGCTTTCAAATGATTTCTACCACATTTGGAAGAAGTATATTCTGTATGACAAAGACAAGGAGGGAAGTAGTGACTAGGGCGACCCACAAATCTTACCTGAATTTGTCCAGCTCCGTATAAAAGGGACGTCCCCATATCGGGGTGCCTTGGGGGTAGGTGGCATTCTTCACTAAATACTCACAAGTGGGTCCTTTCACCATGCCCACAATTGACACGGCAAAACCATATACAGAGCCAGCAACTCCGATAGCGGCAAAGATGATTGATAGAAACATCTGTGGGAGGGAAAAAAAAAGTTAGCATTTGAAAAATGAACCAGTAAACATCATACTAATGCTTTTATCTTTTTTTAATGTTTTTTTAGATGTTTATACCATCATTTCCATCACAAATGTAAAGAATCAGGGGCTTATTTCTCTGGTATGGATAGTCAGCAAAGACATACAAATTATGGTGCGCTCCAGTGGTCAACTAACTGTGCAGATATACATTTCCAAAGGGACATCCCTCCAAATGTGAACGTTCAGGTGTTTCTAGGGTTATAACTACCACATATAAAGACATTTTAAACAATTGTGCCAACCTTGTAGTAGCAGTTTGGCGAAGGCCTTTCTTCTGTTCCTACATGACTGTGCCCCGTGTACAAGGCCAGCTCCATAAAGATATGGTTGGAGAAGTCTGGTGTTAAGGAACTTCAGTGGCCTTCATAGAGCCCTGACCTTAACCCTACTGAACAACTTTAGAAACTGGAACATGGTTTGTGAGCCAGGACTTCTCATCCATCATTAATACTTGACTTCACTAAGGTTCATTTGGCCTAATTGTCACAAATTTCTGCAGACACACTCTGAAATCTTGTGGAAAGTCTTTCTAGAGGACTGGACCACAAAATGAAGGCAGCTGATGGTTTTGGAATGGGATGTGCAACAAACTCATGTAGGTATGATGGTCAGGCATCCACAAATGATGGCCATATAGTTTATATCTATATAACATACAGTCAAAATCTTACCCCACATCTGTTATTGCAACATCCTTTTTCTCGTCCTGTCGCCTGAATGTGGATAGCTGGAATCAAGACCTATCAGAAAAAAAAGTAAGAGTATTTGAGGGTGGCTCTACTTAAAACTGATATTTCAGTTTTGGATACGCATCAGATTGTTTAATCACTTGGATCTCTCAGGAGGTCCGATAGAGATATATTTACACCAGAATAGCCAGCCCTATCCACCAGTGGAAGACATTATAACAGGTCTCATTGCCTTTACATGAGGGTTACACAGGCAAGTTCTGGTTGCTCAGTCACACTATTAAAATCTCAAGATATCAATCTCTTTCTTTGTACCACGTTTTTAATGTAAACTATTACATAATAAATGTTCAGTAGTGTGAGTAAGGGATCAATATCCCAAGATTGCAAAATGCCACATTTGATCTCCCACAACTACACAATGCCACAACTGATCTCCAACATTTGCAGAAAACCTTAATTTAATCATGTAGCAGGAACTATTATCAATTAATCTCCTGACTTCTCATCCATAGATTTCAAAGGGAGCAGGAGGTTAATTGCTCAACCATTGCAGGAAATTCTTGGGCGATTTTATCCATTATTAATCTCCGAAAACCAATCTCCAATCAGTTTACCATCGATCTCTTGTAGTAGAAAAACATTTTTTTCAGTCTCTGAAATTAACCACTCAGTATGTTCTCATGCGCAATGAACCATGCCATGAGAAGGTTTGTTAAAGTTGCATTGGAAGACCAGGAATGCAAGTCTATATGTGTTCCTAGTTATTAGACCCCAAAGTAGTCAGAGTTATTAAGACTACTAAATTTAAAACCAGTTGGAAGCCCAGTTTATCAGCAGCCACCAACCATTAAAATATCAGCTTCTGGTGGTCAACCCTTTAAATATGTATTAGTTATGAGTACAGATTATAATGCAGAATAGTACTATTACCTGTATTTAATTTCTAATGTATAGGACTTCTGGTGTCATCTGTTCCAATGGGTTGCTGATGGGTCATTCTACCATTCCTTAACCCCAACCCTTTTGGTGGTCTAAACCTTTAAATATTTGTTAGTTATGAGCACAGATTTTAATGGAAAAATACTGTTACCAGCATTCCACTTCCAATGATTCTGCCTATGTATAGAACTTCTGGTGTCATCTGTTCCGATGGGTTGCTGATGGGTCATTCTACCATTCCTTAACCCCAACCCTTTTGGTGGTCTAAACCTTTAAATATTCGTTAGTTATGAGCACAGATTTTAATGGAAAAATACTGTTACCAGCATTCCACTTCCAATGATTCCACCTAGGTATGGAACTTCTGGTGTCATCTGTTCCGATGGGTTGCTCATGGGTCATTCTACCATTCCTTAACCCCAACCCTTCTAGTGGTCTAAACCTTTAAATATTCGTTAGTTATGAACACAAATTTTAATGGAAAAATACTGTTACCAGCATTCCACTTCCAATGATTCCGCCTATGTATAGAACTTCTGGTGTCATCTGTTCCGATGGGTTTCTGATTGGGTCATTCTCCCATCCGCTAACCCCAACCCTTTAAATATTTGTTAGTTATAAGCACAGATTATAATATAGAATAATACTATTACCAGTATTCCACTTCCAATGATTCCGCCCATAAAAACAACTTCTGGTGTCATGTGTTCCGATGGATTGGTAATGGGCTCAGTCTCCCATCCCGGGAAGAATTGGATTATGTTGGCAACGAGGGAGATAACAACTAAGGGGTAGAGAGCAATCCCGATGAACTTGGAGCATTTTCCGGTACACATGGTGTGCGATGGACGATGGGAGCAGACGAAGGAAGAAGATATGGTACAGGAGCCTGCTGGTACTGTGAGCAGTAGACGGATCTTGGTCTTTTATATCCCCAGACCCAACCCATCAGATAACATTGACTCACACCACACTGGAATTTGGACTTGGTGAGAAAGACAGTGACGCACTGTGACAGTCCCATGCAGAAACTCATACAGCATTACACAATAAGGTGACTTGGTGAAAATATTGACCTGCAAGATGACCAAACTCTGCATGACCCCCAGGTCATGTTTTAGTCTTATATACTGAGTCATGTGCCTGGGGTGAGATAGAGCAAATAATAAATTACATAGGCAGGAAAGATGCCCTCACCACACTCTTCTTATTCTTTGTCATTTTAGCAAATAGGAAGGTTGCCAACACTTAGGGGTCTATTTATACATTTACTACAAGATCACTCAAGGATTCACACATCTATCCAGCTATATCCAATTAGAAACATTTGTCAATCATATGTGAAAATTGTGAGAATCATGGGCAAAATCAAATATAAATAGACCCTTCAAAGTGTATCTAAAGACAAATCTTGTTTAATTGTTCTGGATAAAGTAAGAAAGGGTTACGACCCCTATTGTCTTTTGTTCCCATGGGTATCTCATTAGGGAAATTTTCATTTGCTTTCTGTTTTTAAAGTGTATCTCTAATTAAAATGTTCATTTCCACAGTCTTTTTCAGTTATTTCTAGCCCGGGGGCGGACTGACCATTTGGAAACTCGGGCATTGCCCGGGGGTCAGTAGAAGGCCCCATGAGATGCCCCTGGTACCTTTTTCATAGGCTTTTTTTGAGTTTGGGCAAGGACACAGGGGCTCCATGATCCCCTATTGCCTGGGGCTCCATGAGTTGTCAGTCCGCCCCTGTTCTAGCCTACTTCTAGTAATCTGAAGGATCGTGAAGTTTGTAAACTTACTTTGTGAAGATCCCTAGACATTTACTTCCTTGAATTCTGTGTCCCGTAGTCACTATGCCCTGTGAGTAGGCACAAATATGTCACACATTTCACAGAGCCTGCCTTCTGAACTACAGAGGTGCTGAGAGGAGGAGTTTCGGGAGGTGGAGTCAGAACAGGAATCACTGTTTGTAGGCAGCAAGGTACCATGGGATATGTAGTCCTTAGAAATTGAAAATAAACAGCATAGGAGAAGCTGCAAAGCATGTAGGGAATCCAGGAATTAATGGAATGAGTTAGCTGGTAAACAGGAAGAATTCACAACATGAAAGGAGATTTATCAAATAAGTGTAACCAGGTTTGAACGGAGGCAAGTAGGTGGTGCTCGACTGAAGAGGTGCTGTAACTGGAGAGGAAGTCAAGGGAAACTTCTCTAGGGTTTCCTCAGTCCCCTGGAGTGTTCCAGTTGGCTATGCTGCATCCAGGTGATCCTGATGGCCATTTTGGGTCAAGCAGAACCCTTTTAGGTCCCTGTTTCCAAGTTCTGGTGTGCATTTGCAAAGTGGCTAGTGAGGGAGAGATACCCTGTCTGTCAGGGACAGCACTAGCGGTAGGGAGAGGTTGCAGAGGAGTAGAGAAAGTGTAGGACCTAAGTCTACACGTCTGCAAGTTCCCTCATGGGATGGACTGGCCATGAAACACTCTACCTCCCTCACCACATACTGCCTTCAGCTCAGGCCTACCTGACTCTCTGCTGCATTGACTGTGAGTTCTTGGATGGGCATTCTTCCTGCCAGGGTTATCATGATTTCGGAGGCCATTTTGGGTGAGCTAATATGCATTCTGGATGGATTGTGACTGGCCAGAGAAGGACACAGAGGGAGTTGAAATGCTAAACCTTTGGCATGCAGTTGACTCTAATAGGCATGTTTGGCATACCTACTAAACGCAGCATGCTGAGTTAAATTTGTTGCAAAGCATTGTGAGCAAAGCAATGTGAACACACTTGAGCGTTTGACATGTAAATTTGTAGAAAGGCAGTCAAGGGCAGTGAAATTCAAATCAACCACCTATTTTTACTGCCTCTTGACTACCTGCGTGATCCTAGCTTTTGACTGTTGTCACCAGAACAAGTATGCATCATTTAAAAAAGTCCCCTCTATTCTTGCTCTGGTGACAACTCAAAATGTTTGAGTTTTGCTGACTTTGAGTCTTGGTCACTGGAGTCAATAATGAGACCAAAATCTCCTTAGCGAAGAAAAAAAAGAATTTGACACAGGGTCTAACCCAGCCATTTTCAACCGGGATTCTGTGGAACCCTAGGATTCCTCCAGAGGTGGCTAGGGGTTCCTTAAACTGTGGTTGTTTGGCCTCCCCTTTGCTCGCCTAGGTCCAGGGCCAACTCTGCTTGTCAGAAGCATGACACCAATGAACGTTAGTGGTGGAATTCTTTCTTCTGACCACCAATGTATATATTATAGATATATATATCATTTGCATAAGAGTGCTTGGAGGTGTTCAAAACAATTAGAGGTGATTGTGTTTCGAGATAAACATACAATATATAAGCCACAGCAAAAGTAAATAACGGACAAGCTGCCCTGTATCTGTCTGGTTCTGTTCCCCCAGGAGACCCGCCAACCCAGCAATGCAAACTTTGTCAAAGTTTTCACAAGCCCCATCCACTGTGTAGACCTTTCAGTAGGACACAATTATTACTATTAATTTGTATATCTATAGTGCTTTTCTCCTTTGGGATTCAGAGTGTTTATCAACTTGGCATTGGAGCAGTTAGGAGCCATCTTTGGTGTCCTCAGTTGAATATCATTCTAGTTAATGACCCATGGATTAACCAATCATTTTCTGAGTATTCGTTCAATGTGGTCCATGCAAATGTTGTTGTTATTGGGGAGGGGGTTGGCAGTGGGGTTGAGTGGTGCATCCTTTGCCTACATTCTGTGAACTTGAAGGTGTCCTTCGTTTTCATCTAAAAAGTTGGATCCTTAACCTCCCTAGCGGTCTGATTATGTCAGTATTTCTGTGCTCAAAGCGGTAAATTTTTTTGCATGGAAATATGTATTTTTTTTATTGTAGACTGTAATTCTTAGGAATAACTCACTGAAATCTGTCCGAACAAGAGTCTAATAAACATCCCGGATATGATAAAACTTGAAACACAAAATCATAAATTATAATATAATAAATAATCATAAAAAATAATATAATAAATTTAATTCAATAATATAATCAAACCAAAAACACTGAAATTTGAAATAGAGCGCCAAGTTCACACATCTGAGCAAAGTCGCAGAATCGTTTTCAGTGTCTGATGATGAATTTCCCCCACGAATCATTATCACTCAATTCTGCAAGTGGTTCTGATTTACTATCGCTGTTCTCTAGCCGGTCTAAAACCGCTTTTGACCTAAAGGGACGCTTTTTGGACGCCATGGACGTTTCTCAGTTTCCAGGCAGAAAGAACAGTAAAAATGCAGGCAGGGCACCGGACAAAGCACTCGGGACAAAATGTATGTGAAATGGTTTGATACAGGAATGGAATACCGTATATACTCGAGTATAAGCCGACCCGAATATAAGCCGAGGTACCTAATTTTACCACAAAAAACTGGGAAAAACTATTGACTCGAGTATAAGCCGAGGGTGGGAACACCAGTGGGAAGAATCGTGCCTCATCATTGGTGTCAGTGGGAGGAATAGTGCCCCATCATTGGTGTCAGTGGGAGGAATAGTGTCCCATCATTGGTGTCAGTGGGAGGAATAGTGCCCCATCATTGGTGTCAGTGGGAGGAATAGTGCCCCATCATTGGTATCAGTGGCAGGAATAGTGCCCCATCATTGGTGTCAGTGGGAGGAATAGTGCCCCAGCATTGGTATCAGTGGGAGGAATAGTGTCCCATCATTGGTATCAGTGGGAGGAATAGTGCCCCATCATTGGTGTCAGTGGGAGGAATAGTGCCCCATCATTGGTATCAGTGGCAGGAATAGTGCCCCATCATTAGTATCAGTGGGAGGAATAGTGCTCCGTGATTGGTATCAGTGGGAGGAATAGTGTCCCATCATTGGTGTCAGTGGGAGGAATAGTGCCCCATCATTGGTATCAGTGGCAGGAATAGTGCCCCATCATTAGTATCAGTGGGAGGAATAGTGCTCCATGATTGGTATCAGTGGCAGGAATAGTGCCCCATCATTGGTGTCAGTGGGGGGGAATAGCACCCCATTATTGGTGTCAGTGGAATAGTGCCCCATCTTTGGTGTCAGTGGGATGAATAGTGTCCCAACATTGGTGTCAGTGGGAGGAATAGTATCCCATCAGTGGTGTCAGTGGGGGGGGTGGAGGAATAGTGCCCCATCGTTGGTGTCAGTGGGGGGGAGGAATAGTATCCCATGACTGGTGTCAGTAGGGGGTGGAATAGTGCCCCATCATTGGTGTCAGTGGGGGGGGGGGAGGAATAGTGCCCAATCGTTGGTGTCAGTGGGGGGGAGGAAAAGTGCTCCATCGTTAGTGTCAGTGGGAGGAATAATGCACCATCATTGGTATCAGTGACACCAATGATGGGGCACTATTCCTCCCACTGACACTTGCTGACCCCTGTTCCAGTATGGTGATGCTGCAGCCAGCATATGTGGTTGCAGCAGCACTTAAGCATGGCACACTTACCTGCATCTCCTTCACTCGATTTTTGTGGGGCCGCTCAGCTCCGCCTCCTCGCCGGTGATTGGCCGCCTGTGTGCCTTTCCTGAGCTACAGTTCTGGCGGCCAATCACCGGCGAGAAGGCGGAGCCCAGCAGCCGGGCGAACATCCAGTGGACGAACCAAATGAAGGAGCAGCCGCGCTTCCTGGACCGGATCGTCGTGGGACCGGAACCAGGTAAGAGACAGCAGCCCCCTGCAGACGTTGACTCGCGTATAAGCCGAGGGGGCCGTTTTTCAGCACAAAAAATGTGCTGAAAAACTCGGCTTATACTCGAGTATATACGGTACTATCAGATTTTAGTGTATTTAGTGAATGTCACATTTATAAATTTTTTAATTACCCGCCAGTTCCGTCCCCCGTACATCCCGATGTCGCAGGGAACGGAACCTGGAAGACAGATACCGGCATCGGCCGGAGGAGATGGCCGGGGACACTGCAGGGGGGACATCGCGGGAGCGAAGGACAAGGTAAGTGAAAAAGAGATCCCGGAGCAACGCTGCAGTGTATTCTTGAGTGTAACTCGGGGTTACCGCTTGTGGTACTGAAACTTTACCCCGAGCTACACTCGGGAATACCGCCAGGGAGGTTAATGTGTCTCGTCCCAAGAACAAAAATGTAATATATTATACCAGTCCTTAGATGTGCTTTTTGCACACTCCCTGTCCTAGGGTGACAACGTTCGCTCGCTGTACTATGTATATGAAGAAACAGCGTCAGCGCCACCCTAGACCAGGAAGTGCATTATGACTACAGAATCTCCCCTCCAGCTCCATTACATAAGGAAGGGAGGGGGGTGTCCAGTAGACATCTGCAGTTTGTTTTGTTCTGAATCGAAATTTGGATGAAATTTTCATTATGCATTCGGATGTATCTGAATTTCCGAATTACAATAGTAACGAATTTCAATGAATCTGAAATAAGGAAACTAAATTCAAATCGAATTTGAAAACAAATTTGAAATGTAAAGATATCGCTGACTATTGCTGATATCCTTCATAGTCCGTGTGTATTAGAATATAGCCATCTTCCAAAATTTTAATTTAAAAAAGAATAGAGTAGAATAAAATAAAATAAAATAAAATAGGATAAAATACAAAAGAAAAGAGTAAAACAGAAAATAGAAAATTAAGGAATAGAATGGAAAATAAAAGAATAGAATAGCATAGAAAATAATGGAATGAAACAGAAAAGAATAGAAAAAAATAGAACAGATTACAATAAAATAGAATGCAATAGAAAGATTATAACCGTATTCCGAAATTCTAATTTTGAAAAGACAAGAATAAAACAGAATAGAATAGAAAATAAAAGAATAGAATAGAAAATAAAGGAACAGAATAGAATAAAAAAGAATATAATAGAAAATAGAATAGCTTAGAAAACAATAGATTAAAATAGAAAGAATTTATCTTCCAAACTTTTGAATTTTTAAATTTGAAGTTTGAATAGAATATAATAAACTAGAAAGAATATAGCTATCTTCCTAAATTTCAATTTCAAAACGAATATAATAGAATAAAATAGAATAGAATAAAAAAGATTAGCATAAAACAGAAGAGAATAGAATGGAAAATAAAAGAATAGAATAGAAAATAAAGGAACATAATAGAATAAAAAAAGAATATAATAGAAAATAGAATAGTTTAGAAAAGAATAGATTAAAATAGAAATAATTTAGCCATCTTCCAAACTTTTGAATTCTGAAATTTGAATAGAATAGAATAAAATAGAAAGAATATAGCCATCTTCCTAAATTTTAATTTCAAAACGAATATGTTAGAATAAAATAGAATAGAATATAAAAGAATAGCGTAAAACAGAAGAGAATAGAAAATAAAAGAATAGAAAATAAAGGATTGGAACAGAAACCAATAGAAAATAAAATAAAAGAATAGAAATTAAAGGAATGGAACAGAAAAGAATAGAAAATACAAGAAGAGAATAGATACAATACAATAGAATAGAACAGAATAGAATAGAAAATAAAGGAATAGAATAGAAAAACATAAAATGTATTGGAATAGAATATAGCCATCTTATGAAATTATAATTTAAAAAAGAATAGAATAGAGTAAAACAGAATAGAATAGAAAATAAAAGCATAGAAAGGAAAGGAATATAATAGAAAATAATGAACAGAATAGAAAAAAACAGATTAGAAACAAAATAAAATAGATTAGAGTAGAATATAATATAGCTGCCTTTCAAAATTCTAATTTAGAAGGTCAAAGCATATTCATGTGTTAGAATGGCCCAGTCACAGTCCAGACCTAAATCCAATGGAGAATCTGTGGCAAGACTAGAAAATTGCTGTTCACAGACGCTCTCCATCCAATCTGACAGAACTTGAGCGATTCTGCAAAGAATATTGGGCAGAAATGTCCCTCTTTAGATGTGCAAAGAGACATCCCCAAAAAGACTTGCAGGTGGAATTGCAGCGAAAGGGGGTCCTACAAAGTATTGACTCCGGGGGGCTGAATACAAATGCAAAGACAATATCTGTGAATTCTAGGAGCCATGAGGTCATCCTTAGGCTCCCATGACCAAGCCGCTGTTGGCCAGGGCCATGTATAATGGGGTACCTCCAGTCCTACTGTACAGGGCCCAGGCTAGCAGGGGAGCCCAGGCAGCTGGGTAAACAGGGAGTGGGCAGGGAGGGTGATTGGCACGGTGGGGGCAATTACTGGATTCCTCTCCTCTCCCTCCTGCTGGTTTTCAGCTGCCGCAGAGAGACCCATACAGGGGATTGGTTTTAGTAATTGCCCCCCCGCCGCACCCATCACCCTATCTGTGCACTCTATGCTGCCCAGGCCCCCCTGAGAGCCCCTACCCCTGCAGTGCTGCTGGCTTCCCACTGCTAGCTGCAAGCACACAATAGGATCCTTCAGGATAGAGAGTGGGGGAAGGGTCACGTAAATATGTCCCATTTACCAGCCTGTTCCTTAAATGAATGAACACAATGAGTGATCAGTAACTATCACTCACTGTGTTCATTCATAGCTGAAGCATAGTAAACTGTGTTTTTTGGGGGGGCTGTCAGGTTGGCAGTATGGGGCCCCATGGTTTCTAACAGCAGCCCTGCTGTTGGCACTCCCTTCTCTCCCCTGCAGCAGCTGCTCACTGACACAGGAGAGCAAGAGCTGTGGGATCATGTGACCTGACCAGAATAAAATGAGGTAAGTACACAGGTCTTGTTAATACAGGTTAGTCAGTATAGGTCGGAGGAGGGGGGAGGAAACATTCTTAAGCATAGTTATAGTTAGGGTTTTCTTCCACTTTAACCACTTCCTGTCCGGCCCATGTATATATAAATGGCCGGACGGTGGCAGTGCAGGGGCGGGTTGCCGTTCATAAACAGTGCCTGCCATTTTGGATGGGAGTGCATGGCACCTCGATCCAGTGCCCGCTGTGTCCTCCGGACACTGCGGAACACCGATCGCTGTACGGGACCTCTGAGTGAGGTCCCGATCATGTGATCACTGATTGGCCAATCAGTGATCACATGAATAGGTGTAAGCAAGATGTCACTTCTGACATCATTGCTTACTACTGTGAATGATCACAGAGATCAAATGGTACAAGGCTATTCACAACAACCTTGTACCATGTGACAATCTGTGACCAATCACAGCTCACACAGTAGTTCTTAATGGCTGCAAGAATGCAGCCAGAGAGAAGGAGAAATAATTGCTTTTACAGCCTACAGCCTCAGAAAAAAAAAAAAAATCTTCATCACCCCCTACAAGTAGTACAGTGTCACCATGGTGACACTGTACTGCTAGGGTGACAGTATGTTAAAAAAAGAAAAAAAAACACAAATAATAATGTAAAAAAATCAAATAAAAATGTAAAGAAAATTTTTGAAAAATTATAATTATAATTTTTGGTTATAAAATAATAATTTGGGTTTTTCTTTTACTAAAAAAGATGACTGAATAAATTTCGGCCAAGATTTATAATAATAATATAAAAATATAAAAAAAAATTTTGAAAAATTATAATTTTTGGTTATAAATTAATAATAATTTGTTTTTTGTTTTTTTTATTTACTAAAAAGATAACTGAATAAATTTTGGCCAAGATTTATAATAATAATAATATAAAAATATAAAAAAAATGTTTTGAAAAATTATCATTTTTGGTTATAAATTAATAATAATTTGGGTTTTTTTTTTTTTACTAAAAAGATAACTGAATAAATTTTGGCCAAGATTTATAATAATAATATAAAAAAAATAAAATAAAAATATAAATTTTTTTTTTAAACTAATTTTTGGTTATAAAATAGTAATAATTTGGGTTATTGTTTTTTACTAAAAAGATAACTGAATACATTTTGGCCAAGATTTATGAAGAAAGATTATTTATTTGCAAAATTTTAGAAGAAAAACACTTTTTCTCAAAATGTTTGGACTTTTTCATTTATATAGCAAAAAAAAAAAAATCCCAGTGGTGAATAAATACCACCAAAATAAAGTTTTATCTGTCTCAAAAAAAATGCATATGGGTAGAGTGTTGCATGACCGCGCAATTGTCATTCAAAGTGTGATAGCGCTGAAAGCTGAAAATTGGCCTGGACAGGAAGGGGATGACAGTGTCCGGACATGAAGTGGTTAACAAAAAAGAAAGAGCTAAACAAAACGTAAAACGTGGTAAAAACGCGTCAAAAACGCATGTAGAGAAACACAAAACAAACTGCAAAAAGCACTAGAGAAAGCGTCAAACGCAAAATGCATATATGTGAACGAAGCCTTGAGAAAGGGCAATCAGGGTCCATATCCAAAATCAGACATGAAAGGGTGTTGCCAGCCACTGATTTTAGGAATATTGGGGGGGAGGGGGGAGAGAGGTAATTGCCTTGATCTCAAAAAAATGCTAAAAAATACATATGGGTACAGTGTTGCATGACCGCGCAATTGTCATTCAAAGTGCGACAGCACTGAAAGCTGAAAATTGGCCTGGACAGGAAGGGGGTGAAAGTGTCTGGACATGAAGTGGTTAAAGTGTGTTCTGCCGCACAGCCACATTTTCAGGTTTGGTTGGTACCCAGAAAAGGACATGCAGATGGTTCTTCGGTGACCCTGATGAACAAGTTCTCTATCAGCCTTTTTATGATTCTACCTTGTCACTGCATATCTAAGGAAACTGATGATGAAAAATGCAGCTACAAAGGTGGCGATAATCTATGGAACATCTCAGGATCAGCATTCTCTGGGTGTTATCGGGGTGGTTTATCCATTCTTCTTCCAACGTCACATTGACAGCTTGGCTTTCTAGCATCTACCCTACGGATGACGTCACTTGGCCTTCCCTATATCTGTATCTTCGATCTGTGTGGAAGGTCAGGAATTCACTAAAGCCTCACACACGATGAGACTATCGGACGAATGATCGTTTATTGTCTTTTGCCTGCTAGTATCATATCAAAAGTGAAGAGGTTACTAAAGTTACGAAAATTCTTGAACGACCGAAAGAAGATTCGGAAGTGATGTCATGTATTGTATTTGTATTGCATTTTCCGACAAAAACTGTTCTCAATAAACAAAGATTGTATGATGTGGTATTGTACAAGAAACGTTTTCGTGTTTGTCCCTTCAGATAACTTCGGATGAAAGCTGTGTACTAACGATCAGATTATCGTACGATCGCTTCCAAAGAGGTACTTTTCATCATTTCGATTTTCTGATCATGTGTACTACACATAAGACTTGGAAGAAATATATCGGCTGGGACTTACAAATACTTACTCTAAACCAGAGGCGGACTGACCATTCGTGCACTCGGGCACCGCCCAAGGGCCCGGGGTCAGTAGGGGGCCCCATGAGATGCCCCTGGTACCTTTTCATAAGCTTTTTTGGGCGTGCTTTGAGTGTGGGCAAGGACACAGGGGCCCCATGATCCCCTATTGCCCTATGACTTGTCAGTCCACCCCTGCTCTAAACACCAACATTCATCACAAGAGTCATGAGGCATGGGAGGAACGACTCTGATCTCTTCCACTTACTTTCCTCTTTTCTTGACTACAACTACAGTGCCTTGAAAAAGTCTTCATACCCCTTGAAATTTTCCACATTTTGTTCTGTTACAACCAAAAATGTAAATGTCTTTTATTGGGATTTTATGTGATAGACCAACACAAAGTGGCACATAATTGTGAAGTGGAAGGAAAATGATAAATGGGTTTCAAAATTTTTTACAAATAAATATCTGAAAATGTGGCATGCATTCGTATTCAGCCCCCTTTACTCAGATAGCCCTAACTAAAATCTAGTGGAACCGATTGCCTTCAGAAGTCACCTAATTAGTAAATAGAGTCCACCTGTGTGTCATGTAATCTCAGTATAAATACAGCTGTTCTGTGAAGCCCTCATAGGCTTGTTAGAGAACATTAGTGAACAAACAGCATTGTGAAGGCCAAGGAACACACCAGACAGGTCAGGGATAAAGTTGTGAAGAAGTTTAAAGCAGGGTTAGGCTTTAAAAAAATATCCCAAGCTTTGACCATCTCACAGAGCACTGTTCAATCCATCATCCGAAAATGGAAAGAGTATGGCACAACTGCAAACCTACCAAGACATGGCCGTCCACCAAATCTAACAGGCCAAGCAAGGAGAGCATTCATCAGAGAAGCAGCCAAGAGGCCCATGGGAACTCTGGAGGAGCTGCAGAGATCCACAGCTCAGGTGGGAGAATCTGTCCACAGGACAACTATTAGTTGTGCACTCCACAAATCTGGCCTTTATGGAAGAGTGGCAAGAAGAAAGCCATTGTTGAAAGAAAGCCACAAGAAGTCCCATTTGCAGTTTTCGGGAAGCCATGTGGGGGACACAGCAAACATGTGGAAGAAGGGGCTCTGGTCAGATGAGACCAAAATTTAACTTTTTGGCCTAAAAGCAAAACACTTCGTGTGGCTGAAAACTAACACTGCACATCACCCTGAACACACCATCTCCACTGTGAAACATGGTGGTGGCAGCATTATGTTGTGGGGATGCTTTTCTTCAGCAGGGACAGGGAAGCTGGTCAGAGTTGATGGGAAGATGGATGGAGCCAAATACAGGGCAATCTTAGAAGAAAACCTGTTAGCGTCTGCAAAAGACTAGACACTGGGACAGAGGGTTAACTTCCAGCAGGACAACGACCAGAAACATCCAGCCAGAGCTACAATGGAATTGTTTAGAGCAAAGCATCTTCATGTGTTAGAATGGCCCAGTCACAGTCCAGACCTAAATCCAATAGAGAATCTGTGGCAAGACTTGAAAATTGCTGCTCACAGACGCTCTCCATCCAATCTAACAAAATTTGAGCTATTTTGCAAAGAGGAATGGGCAGAAATGTCCCTCTCTAGATGTGCAAAGCTGGCAGAGACATCCCCAAAAAGACTTGCAGCTGGAATTGCAGCGAAAGTGGGTCCTACAAAGTATTGACTCCGGGGGGCTGAATACAAATGCTGCCACACTTCTCATAGGTTTATTTGTATCAAATGTTGAAAACCATTTCTCATTTTCCTTCCACTTCACAATTATGTGCCACTTTGTGTTGGTCTATCACAGGGGTTTCCAAATTTTACAAACAAAGGGCCTGTTTACTGTCCTTCAGACTTTAGGGGGACTGGATTGTGGCCAGTGGGGCTACAAAATGTCCTGTGCCCAACATCACTGAGAATAAACTTTGCCACAGGATTGTTAGTCAGTTACATAGTGCCTGTGGGCAGTAGGAGGAATAGTGCCCCATCATTGGTATTACTGGGAGGAATAGTGCCCCATCATTGGTATCAGTGGGAGGAATAGTGCCCCATCATTGGCATCAGTGGGAGGAATAGTGTCCCATCATTGGTGTCAGTGGGAGGAATAGTGCCCCATCATTGCTGTCAGTGGGAGGAATAGTGCCCCATCATTGGTGTCAGTGGGAGGAATAGTGCCCCATCATTGGTATCAGTGGGAGGAATAGTGCCCCATCATTGGTGTCAGTGGGAGGAATAGTGCCTCATCATTGGTATCAGTGGGAGGAATAGTGCCCCATCATTGGTATCAGTGGGAGGAATAGTGCCCCATCATTGGTATCAGTGGGAGGAATAGTGCCTCATCATTGGTATTACTGGGAGGAATAGTGCCCCATCATTGGTATCAGTGGGAGGAATAGTGCCCCATCATTGGTATCAGTGGGAGGAATAGTGCCCCATCATTGGTGTCAGTGGGAGGAATAGTGCTTCATCATTGGTATCAGTGAAATAGTGCCCCATCATTGGTATCAGTGTGAGGAATAGTGCCCTATCATTGGTATCAGTGGGAGGAATAGTGGCCCATCATTGGTATCAGTGGGAGGAATAGTGGCCCATCATTGGTATCAGTGGGAGGAATAGTGCCTCATCATTGGTATCAGTGGGAGGAATAGTGGCCCATCATTGGTATCAGTGGGAGGAATAGTGCTCCATCATTGGTATCAGTGGGAGGAATAGTGCCCCATCACTGGTATCAGTGGGAGGATTAGTGCCCCATCATTGGTATCAGTGGGAGGAATAGTGCCCCATCATTGGTGTCAGTGGGAGGAATAGTGCTTCATCATTGGTATCAGTGGAATAGTGCCCCATCATTGGTATCAGTGGGAGGAATAGTGCCCCATCATTGGTATCAGTGGGAGGAATAGTGGCCCATCATTGGTATCAGTGGGAGGAATAGTGGCCCATCATTGGTATCAGTGGGAGGAATAGTGGCCCATCATTGGTATTAATTGGAGGAATAGTGCCCCATCATTGGTGTCAGTGGGAGGAATAGTGCCCCATCATTGGTATCAGTGGGAGGAATAGTGCCTCATCATTGGTATCAGTGGGAGGAATAGTGCTCCATCATTGGTATCAGTGGGAGGAATAGTGTCCCATCATTGGTATCAGTGGGAGGAATAGTGCCCCATCATTGGTGTCAGTGGGAGGAATAGTGCTTCATCATTGGTATCAGTGGGAGAAATAGTGTCCCATCATTGGTATCAGTGGGAGGAATAGTGCTTCATCATTGCTATCAGTGGGGAATAGTGCCCCATCATTGGTATCAGTGGGAGGAATAGTGCCCCATCATTGGTATCAGTGGGAGGAATAGTGCTCCATCATTGGTATCAGTGGGAGGAATAGTGCCCCATCATTGGTATCAGTGGGAGGAATAGTGCTCCATCATTAGTATTAGTGGGAGGAATAGTGCCCCATCATTGGTATCAGTGGGAGGAATAGTGTTCCATCATTGGTATCAGTGGGAGGAATAGTGCCCCATCATTGGCATCAGTGGGAGGAATAGTGCCCCATCATTGGCATCAGTGGGAGGAATAGTGCCCCATCATTGGTATCAGTGGGAGGAATAGTGGCCCATCATTTGTATCAGTGGGAGGAATAGTGTCACAACATTGGTATCCGTGGGAGGAATAGTGCCCCATCATTGGTATCCGTGGGAGGAATAGTGGCCCATCATTGGTATCAGTGGGAGGAATAGTGCCCCATCATTGGCATCAGTGGGAGGAATAGTGCCCCATCATTGGTATCAGTGGGAGGAATAGTGCTCCATCATTGGTATCAGTGGGAGGAATAGTGCCCCATCATTGGTATCAGTGGGAGGAATAGTGCTCCATCATTAGTATTAGTGGGAGGAATAGTGCCCCATCATTGGTATCAGTGGGAGGAATAGTGTTCCATCATTGGTATCAGTGGGAGGAATAGTGCCCCATCATTGGCATCAGTGGGAGGAATAGTGCCCCATCATTGGCATCAGTGGGAGGAATAGTGCCCCATCATTGGTATCAGTGGGAGGAATAGTGGCCCATCATTTGTATCAGTGGGAGGAATAGTGTCACAACATTGGTATCCGTGGGAGGAATAGTGCCCCATCATTGGTATCCGTGGGACGAATAGTGGCCCATCATTGGTATCAGTGGGAGGAATAGTGCCCCATCATTGGCATCAGTGGGAGGAATAGTGCCCCATCATTGGCATCAGTGGGAGGAATAGTGCCCCATCATTGGTATCAGTGGGAGGAATAGTGCCCCATCATTGGTATCAGTGGGAGGAATAGTGTCACAACATTGGTATCAGTGGGAGGAATAGTGCACCATCATTGGTATCAGTGGGAGGAATAGTGCACCATCATTGGTATCAGTGGGAGGAATAGTGGCCCATCATTGGTATCAGTGGGAGGAATAGTGCCCCATCATTGGTATCAGTGGGAGGAATAGTGGCCCATCATTGGTATCAGTGGGAGGAATAGTGCACCATCATTGGTATCAGTGGGAGGAATAGTGGCCCATCATTGGTATCAGTGGGAGGAATAGTGGCCCATCATTGGTATCAGTGGGAGGAATAGTGCCCTGCCATTGATATCAGTGTCGGGAATTATGCCCCATTGTTGGTGGCGGTAGAAGGAATAGTGCTTCTTATCAGTGGGAGGACTATTACCCCAAGGGCCGGATAAAGGCTAGCAAAGGGCCACAGTTTGGAGACCACTGGTCTATCACATCAAGTCCCAATAAGATACATTTACGTTTTTGGTTGTAACATGACAAAATACGGAAAATTTCAAGGGGTATGAATACTTTTTCAAGGCACTGTATTCCTACTCTTTTTCATGTTCTTTTCCTCTTTTCTTTCTTTCCTCCCCTTTTCCTTATATGTAAGGCGCCTCTGGTTTGACTAAAGGGGATAAGCTTGTTTACATGCATGTTAAGGCCTTCTTTGGTAACTCCATTGTAAGACCCCAACAATTGGTCAGTCTGCACTGAAAATAAAAGTTACTGATAAGTTAGCTGAAGGAACCCAGTTAAAGTTAAGTAACCCAGTTAAAGTGGTTATAAACCCTTAGATACTGTATATCTAGTGAAGTGACTGACCTCAGTTGATACACAGAAATGAAACAAATCCTCTTACATAAGTTGTACCTGTTTATCTGCAGTATTCTCCTCTCTACATGTGTTCAAAGACCAGAATTTATACAGCTTGTCTGAGCTTTCAGAAAACAGGGCAGGGAGCTGAAATTACACTCTGTAGAGCTAAGAGAGGAGAGCTCCGAGAGCTGATTGGAGGAAAGAGACACTCCCCCACCCCTTCATATATCACACAGGAACAGCTGAGTCTGTCAATCACAGGCTGTGTCCTGGAGCTCCCTCGCCTGTCACCTTTTTTTTTCTTGGTGTCAGGAAAACATGTCAGAAGTGACCCATGCTGATAGCAGAGAAATGATGCAGCAGACAGAAATTACACTTTGTGTTCTAGATTGAGACAAGTACACACTATAGAGGGATATGCTTTGTTCATATTTTATGTTTACAACCACTTTAAGGTCTTAGAAAACCTGTAACAGCTGTAATTGTTGATCCATAAACTATACTCCAAGGTACAATATTTTTTGTACCTTTCTTACTATGATGATAATATATTTCTGACATTGACCTATACAGCAGATCTGTTTTTTATAGCAGTATTAAACCCAAAAGCAAACGTATTATATTGCAGCAAAACAGTGTGCTGTAACTGCTTTTAAAGTGTGAGTTGAAGTTTGGCTTCAATCTGTTCTTGCAGGCCTTGAAATTTTCACTCGCCTGCTCGATAATGGCGAGTGGAAATTATGGAGGGGGCGAGTGTGTCCCCTAGGGCCGTCTTGCTGAGCAGGCTCGGAGCTCAGGCCGGATCTGTCATTGGCACTGGGAGCCGTCAGACTGCTTAGTAGCTGAGCGCAGTGAAAGCAAAGGAGTGTGTGCTGTGCTCTCTGCCCCTAGAGTGCAGTACCCGGCTCTGTGAGTGAACAACAAAGTACTGCAACTTCTAGGGCTGTGTGTGTGTGTGTTCCTAATTTCAACTCACTCTGGTTACATGATCCTCTATGTTAGCCAGTGGTGGCTTCAGGGGAGAGGAGAGAGCACTTAACAGCGTGTGTGTGTATGCATGTCTGTACATGTGTGTATCTGTACATGTATGTGTGTGTGCATGTACATGTGTATGTATGTACATGTGTCTGTGTGTATGTGCATGTGTCTGTGCATGTGTATTTCTGTGTATGTTCATGTAGCTATGTGTATGCGTGTCTGTACATGCCTGTGTGTGTATACATGTGTCTGTGTGTGTACATGTGTCTCTGTGCGTGTGTGTACATGTTTCTGTGTGTGTGTGTGTGTGTGTGTGTGTGTATACATGTCTGTGTGTGTTTACAGGTGTCTCTGTTTGTGTGTGTTTGTTGGTGGTGAGTAACTCTTAAGGCCTGGCTAGTAGCTCAGGACTTGAAATTTTAAGCCCTGTGTTAGTGTATTTAAATCTGCTGGTCCATCTAACACTCCCCTTCCTCCAGACTGACAATGATGTTGTCCAAAGGTGCCCTCTATGTGCCTTCATCCATCTTTTCCAATAAAGTGGAGTTACTCTCTAAGCTGAACTCCAGGCAGATATGACAAAACCAATTAGTGCCATTATGAAAGCAAATCTTACCCAAGCTCAATGGCTCCATTCACCACATGGAGACAGGAGACCGGTACCCTGGCTGAGGCATCCACTCCTCACAGAAAAAAATATCCACAACTCAGAAAGCTTCTTAATGGAAATCTTTATTGGTTACATAAATACAGGATCCGTAAAACTGACGCGTTTCGGCTTCACAAAGCCTTACTCATAGCATACAAAATATCCCTAAAACCTCAACATATATAGTATAGAAAATACTACCCTAATGTCGGAGTGTATCAATTAAAAGCTCAGAATAAAAGTGCAGCGCAAAAAAACAATATGAGAAATCTTACCAGGCAATTGAACATAAATAGTAGATGCGTTATAATCATAAAATGCCTAAAAACGCATGGGAATATAGTCCCTTACATAAAAACGCACAGGCACCTCTGATGCGCTTCAAAACATATAATGTCATTTAAAATCTTAGT
The DNA here is from genome assembly GCF_062004578.1 of Staurois parvus. Taxonomy (NCBI): domain Eukaryota; kingdom Metazoa; phylum Chordata; class Amphibia; order Anura; family Ranidae; genus Staurois; species Staurois parvus. The sequence goes on from NW_028319438.1 coordinate 1,429,613, forward strand.
AAAATCTTCCCGGTGAATTGTCAGGATAATCTCCAGGTGATTATGTAAAATCCCAGTGTATGGATCCACGGGTGGGTGTGCTAATAAGTATATGAAATGCGCACTCACCAGAAGCGCATAAATATAGTGCGTTGTATCGTATACTGTAGGAACAGTCAGGAATCCCTTCTTAGGGTGGTCCGGAATGCAGCTTGGGAGTGGATGGCCTTCCTTAGGTTACAGGATATTGGCAAGCCAGGGTAAATGAATCAACCTCGTCCAGGCTCTGGGATGTTCACCGGGGATTGCTGGGAAGTTAAAATGCTCGGTGCGGAGCAAAGAAAAGGGGTATTACCATAGTGTAGTATTTAAAATGATGTTTTAATGGTATTAAATGTAAAAAGTATCAATTCAAACACGTACACTTGTTGTGCAAGAGATGAAGCAATAAAATGACAACTGCATGAATAAAACCAGCTGGTAAAATGGGGTGGCCGCCGGACCTCCGTGATTCGGCGGCTTGACGTCACGGCATGCAGGGCTCCTCCTTGACGTGTTTCGTACTACAAGTACATTGTCAAAAGGGGTATGCCATTTGCAGCCTGACGTCTGTACATTGCTATTTATAGGTTTCCACTTTTTATTTGCACTTTTATTCTGAGATTTTATTGAAGGCTTATGGTGTACCTTTAGTGTTTTCAGCTGCTTATATATATATATATATATATTTTTAGCGCTCGCTTCAATATCAAGTAAAAGCAATTAGGATCATTACTGACACATGGAGAGGAAATCAAGCAGAAAAAAAGCAATAGAGAACTGGAGGTAAGCAACCTATAAGCCATTAACATTCAACATAGTGCCAGTATGTACCCAATGAAACATGTATTCTATTCCTCCAGTGTATAAAACCAGAATCTGCTTTAGTGTCAGCCAACTGTAACCTCCTGTACTGTATTTAAACCAGAGCTCCGCCCCAAAAGGGGAAGTTTCGCTTTAAGGCCTTTTCCCTTGCTCCCCGTGAAGTATTGGCACCTTTGGGGAGCGGCAGGGGCGGACTGACCATTTGGAAACTCGAGCACTGACCTAGGGCCCGGGGTCAGTAGGGGGCCCCATGAGATGCCCCCGGTACCTTTTTCATAGGCTTTTTTGAGTTTGGGCAAGGACACAGGGGCCCCATGATCCCCTATTGCCTGGGGGGCCCCATGAGTTGTCAGTCCGCCCCTGGGGAGCGGGTACCCAATTTTGACAGGTACCTGTATCCGCTTTGATCAGCTAGGCCAGGGGTAGGCAACCTGATAGCCGCAGGACTCTGCAAGTCATAGCTGTAACTGTCAGTTTTGCAATGTTGCAATGCCTCATGGGAAATGTAGTTCCACAACAGCTAGAGGGCCGCAGGTTGCCTACCCCTGATCTAGGCAATCAGAAACAGACGTTGTCCTCCCCCCTCCTCGTAGTCTTCTGGGATATGTGACAGGTCCCAGAAGACCAGGGGACCATTCACAAGGCACAGCACTAATCACGCATGCGCAGTGGGTACCTGGCTGTGAGGCCGCAAGCTGTCACAGCCGGGTGCCCACACTTAAGATGCCGGCACCGGGGAGAGAGGACAGCCAGTGGTCCCGACTGCGGTGAGGATCGAGGGACAGGTGAGCGGCTGTTTTTAAAAGTAAGCTTCTGTGAGAGCGTGGGGCAGTACTTATGGCTATTCAAAAGTCTTGACAGGGAACATGCTGGCAGGAGGAGTGAGCAGAGGGATGGTGTACTGCTGTACTGCCCATAAGTGTACTGCTGCTCCTTCTTTGTCTGATATCAAACCGAGGGCAAGTAGTTGACCTAGTTGTGTTTCTTTACAGTAGATGTAAAATATAGGTCACCAACCTGGCTGTGGTGTGTGGCAGAGGACTCAGTAAAGGGGGAAGGGAACTTTTGTCGCTTGGGCCAGTATGAATAATAATAACGTTTGGGCCCAGAGTGGAGATTATCCCCCCGTCTAACTTCAATTAGTGCAGGGCCTACAATCATGGTATCTCCACTAGGTGAGTCCTTATCTTTTTCAGCTACCACAAAAGGGCTAGATGGTTGTGTTGGCCTTCAAGGCCAAAAATGTAAAGTCCTCCAATGCAGCACAAAGCAATAGCAAGAAGAGAAGCCAAGATGCTAAGGAAAGAGGAGCGACAGGAAAAGGAACGATTCAAAGGGAATGTCTTGTTGTCCCAACATCTCACAGATGATCTCCACTCAGAAGCCCCAACTCTGTGCCTGTTGGGCCATTGGGCCACCGGTTGGGTGATGCTGCAGTAGGTATCTTGGGCCATCCAATGGGAAATGGCTCATCTCCACCGTACTTGTAGGTGTAAAGCAACTCTCCTAGTCAACTGGCCATTGAAATGCTTCTAGTAAAAGGTGAAAGTCCTCAAAACAATCCAAAGTGCCAGCATCATAGTGTCCTCAGCATTGCATTTCTGGGTTATCTACAGTATAGGACATTGAAGGCTGAAGTGTAGATCGAAAGCCCCATATTAGGGACCTTGGGCCATCCGATGGGAAATAGCTCATCTCAACCCAACTTGTGGGCGTAAAGCAAACCTCCTAGTCAACTGGCCAATGAAATGTGTCTGGTAGTAGGTGAAAGCTTTCAAAACAAGCCAGGAGCATTGTATCTTGAGCATTGCAGTTCTGGATCATCTACAGTATTGGACAGTGGTCTCCAAACTGTGGCCCCTGGGGATGGATGGGGCACTTTGCCTGCCTTTATCCGACTCTTAAGGCATTATTCCTGCCACTGACACCAACAATGGGTTATAATTCCTGCCACTGACACCAACAATGGGTTATAATTCCTGCCACTGACACCAACAATGGGTTTTAATTCCTGCCACTGACACCAACAATGGGGCATAATTCCTGCCACTGACACCAACAATGGAACACTATTCCTTTCACTGACACCAATGATGGGGCACTATTCCTTCCACTGACACCAATGTTAGGGCACTATTCCTTTCACTGACACTAATGATGGGGCACTATTCCTTTCACTGACACAAATGAAGGGGCACTATTCCTCCCACTGACACCAATGATGGGGCACTATTCCTCCCACTGATACCAATGATGGGGCACTATTCCTCCCACTAATACCAATGATGGGGCACTATTCCTCCCACTGACACAAATGATGGGGCACTATTCCTCCCACTGACACCAATGATGGGGCACTATTCCTCCCACTGACACAAATGATGGGGCACTATTCCTCCCACTGATACCAATGATGGGGCACTATTCCTTTCATTGACACAAATGATGGGGCACTGTTTCTTTAGTGACACCAATGATAATGCATAATTTCTTCCACTGATAACAAAAATGGGGCACTATTCTTCCACTGACACCAACTATTTCTTCCCCTAATACCAAAGATTGGACATTGTTTACTCCCACTGGGCACAGTCCGCCCCCCCCCCCCCTAAAGTCTGAAGAACAGTAATTCAGCCTTTTATTTACAAAGTTTAGTGACCACTGGCCATTGAGATGTGTCTAGTAGTAGGTGAAAGTTCTCAAAACAAACCAGAAGCAGGGTATCCCGAGTGCTGTAGTTCTGGGTCATCTATGTGCCATTGAAGGCTGTAGTGTAGAACAAAAAACCCCTTTATGAAGCTTTATTGGTAAATCCATACACTGTAAATGGGTCACATGACGTTGGTGCCTGTCACAGACTGTTCACGGTCAATAGACATTTCCCTTCTTATCTCAATCCATAAACGGCCATAAACTTTGCAAATACCCAATAAATGCTGCCACTAACACACACATTGTTCTGTTTTATAGCTCAATACACTCACACTGCTGTGTAAAACCAATATACAGAGCTTTACAGCTGCTCTGGAGTGTATATATTTAATATATACTGTATATATGTGTGTGTGTGTGTGTGTGTGTATATATATATATATATATATATATATATATATATATATATACTGTGTTATTATTATTATTATACAGGATTTATTTATTATTATTATTATTATTATACAGGATTTATATATTATTATTATACAGGATTTATTTTATTAATATTATTATTATTATAATACAGGTTTTATATATTATTATTATTATTATTATTATTATTATTATTATTATACAGGCTTTATATATTATTATTATTATTATAATACAGGATTTATATATTATTATTATTATACAGGATTTATATATTATTATTATTATTATACAGGCTTTATATATTATTATTATTATTATTCTTATACAGGCTTTATATATTATTATTATTATACAGGATTTATATATTATTATTATACAGGATTTATTTTATTATTATTATTATTATTATTATTATAATACAGGATTTATATAATATTATTATTATTATACAGGATTTATATATTATTATTATTATTATTATTATAATACAGTATTTATATATTATTATTATTATACAGGATTTATATATTATTATTATTATTATACAGGATTTATATATTAATATTATTATTATACAGGCTTTATATATTATTATTATTATTATTATTAATAAACAGGATTTATATATTATTATTATACAGGATTTATTTTATTATTATTATTATTATTATTATTATTATTATACAGGATTTATATTATTATTATTATACAGGATTTATATATTATTATTATTATTATTATACAGGATTTATATATTAATATTATTATTATACAGGCTTTATATATTATTATTATTATTATTATTAATAAACAGGATTTATATATTATTATTATACAGGATTTATTTTATTATTATTATTATTATTATTATTATTATACAGGATTTATATATTATTATTATACAGGATTTATATATTATTATTATTATACAGGATTTATATATTATTATTATACAGGATTTATATATTATTATTATACAGGATTTATATATTATTATTATTATACAGGATTTACATAGAGCCAACAGTTTGCTCAGCGCTTTACAATATAACAGGAGACAATACAGCAACAATACAGTTCAATACAAGAGGGATAGGAGGGCCCTGATCCTGGGAGCTTACAATCTAGGATAGATATACATATACACAAGGCTTTTTTCTCAGAGAATAGGTCCAGGAGATCCCATTTTCTGAGTCACCCCTTGTTTCTGCCCCCCACCCACCTCTGAGCCCCATACAACCAAGTATCAGAACCAGGTATCATTTTGCGGTGCTAAGTATTTTTTTTAATAATAACAAAAAAAGCAGTAAGATAGATTCCCTGCAGTTAGCAACAATAGAATCCCCCAGCAACAACAGATCCCCTAACAATAGCACCCCACCCCCTCACAACAATAGACTTCTCCAGCAACAATGGACCTCCGACAACAAAATACCACCCCAACAACAATAAATCCATCCCAGCAACATTAGACCCCCAGTAGCAACAACAGATCTCTCAGCAGCTAGCATCAATAGACTTCCTCAACAGTAGACCCCTCCCATCAACAAATAACCCCTCCCCAGCAACAACAGATCCCCCAACAATAGCCCCTCACAACAATAGTCTTCTCCAGCAACAATGGACCTCCGACAACAAAATACCACTCTGACAATAGATCTGCCCCAGCATTAATAGACTCCCAGTAGCAACAACACATCTCTCAGCAGCTAGCATCAATAGACCTCCACAACAGTAGATCCCTCCCATCAACAACTGACCCCCACAGCAACATAACACCCTTCTCCCCCCGGGACAATAGGTTTCCCATCAGCAACAACAGACCTCCTCAGAAACAATAGACCCCCCAGCAACAATATCTCCCCCCCCCAGGAACAATGGACCCTTCGGAACAAAATACCAACGCAGCAGTAACAGACCCCCAGCAGCAACAGCAGATCTCCCAGCAGCCAGCATCAATAAACCTCTCCCTCAACAGTGGATCCCTCCCAGCAACAATTGACCCCAAACAACATAAGATCCCTCCACCCCAGCAATTATAGATTCCCCACCAGCATCAATAGACCTCTCCCTCAACAGTGGATCCCTCCTAGCAACAATTGACCCCAAACAATATACGATCCCTCCACCCCAGCAACTATAGATTCCCCACCAGCAACAAGAGACCTCTCCAGCAACAATTGGCCCCCAGGCAAAAATAGATCCTCTCCAACATCAGCATCAATAGACTCGCCAAAAAAATTGAAAAACATGGCTCAACTTCATGTTTTTTCAGTGCCCCAACCACAAGAGTAAATGAGCCCTTAAAAGAAAATGTCAATTATAGTATGTACTGTATATAACAATACATCCCCCCAGGAACAATAGATCTCCAGTAGCAACAACAGATCTCTCAGCAGCTAGCATCAATAAACCTCCGCAACAGTAGATCCCTCTCATCAACAATTGACCCCCCCAGCAACATAACACCCCTCTCCCCCAGGGACAATAGCTTTCCCACCAGCAACAACATACCTTCTCAGAAACAATAGACCCCCCCCAGCAACAATATCTCCCCCCCAGGAACAATATACTCCCCCAGCAACAATGGATCCTTCTCAACAAACAACTCAGCAGCAACAGACCCCCAACATCAGATCTTCCAGCAGCTAGCATCAATAGACCTCTCCCTCATCAGTGGATCCCTCCTAGCAACAATTGACCCCAAACTATATAAAATCCCTCCACCCCAGCAATTATAGATTCCCCACCAGCAACAATAGACCTCCCCAGCAACCATTGGCCCCCACGCAAAAAAAAGATCCCCTCCAACTACAATAGATCCCCCAGCAACCAGCATCAATAGAACCTCCAAAAAATTTAAAAATATGGCTCAACTTCATGTTTTTCCAGCGCCCCAACCACAAGAGTAAATGAGCCCTTAAAAGTAAATGGCAATATAGTAAGTATATATATACTCACCGGCCATTTTATTAGATCCAACTTACCAGTACCGGGTTGGACCCCCTTTTACCTTTAGAACTGTTCTAATTCTTCCTGTCATAGAATCAACGAGGTGTTGAAAACATTCCTCAGAGATTTTGGTCCATATTGAAATGATGGCATCACGCAGTTGCTGCAGATTTGTCGACTGCACATCCATGATGGGAATCTCCTGGTCCACCACATCTCAAAGGTGCTCTATTGGATGGAGATCTGGTGACTGTGGAGGCCATTAGAGTCCAGTGACCTCGTTGTCATCTTCAAAAAACCAGTTTGAGATGATCTGAGCTTTGTGACATGGTGCATTATCCTGCTGGAAGGAGCCATCAGAAGATGAGGACATTGGAGTCATAAAGGGATGGACATGGTCAGCAACAATACCCAGGTAGGCCGTGGTGTTTAAATGATGCTCAGTTGGTCCTAATGGGTCCAAAGTGTGCCAAGAAAATCTGCCCCACACCATTTCACCACCACCACCACCAGCCTGAACCGTAGATACAAGGCAGGGTGGATCCATGCTTTCATGTTGTTTACTCCAAATTCTGACCCTACCATCTGAATGTCGCAACTGAAATCGAGACTTATCAGACCAGGCAATGTTTTTCCAATCTTCTATTGTCCAATTTTGGTCAGCCTGTGTGAAGTGTAGCCTCCGTTTCTTGTTCTTAGCTGACAGGAGTAGCAGCCAGTGTGGTCTTCTGCTGCTGTAGCCCATCTGATTCAAGGTTCGACGTGTTGTGTGTTCAGAGATGGTATTCTGCATACCTTGGTTGTAGAGAGTGCTTATTTGAGTTATTGTTGCCTTTCTATCATCTCAAACTATTCTGCCCGTTCTCCTCTCACCTCTGACATCAACAAGGCATTTTCATCCACACAGTTGCCGCTCACTGGATATTATCTCTTTTTCGGACCATTCTCTGGAAACCCTAGAGCTTGTTGTGCATGAAAATCCCAGTAGATCAGCAATTTTTGAAATACTCAGACCAGCCCATCTGACACCAACAACCATACCACTTTCAGTCACTTAAATCCCCTTTCTTCCCCATTCTGATGCTCGGTTTGAACTTCAGCAAGTCATCTTCACCACGTCTAGATGCCTAAATGCAATGAGTTGCTGCCATGTGATTGGCTGATTAGCAGTTTGCGTTACCGAGCAATTGAACAAATGTACCTAATAAAGTGGCCTGTGAGTGTATATACTGTATAGTTGAGCGTGGAATATTTAGTAGCCAGGAAGTGTCACGGATGGACTTATTGCACAGATGTCCACCTATCACGGGACCACGCTTGGAGTCACTGAGCTCCTGAGAGCGACCCATTCTTTCACAAATGTTTGTAGAAGCAGTCTGCATGCCTAGGGGCTTGATTTTATACACCTGTGGCCATGGAGGTGATTGGAACACCTGAATCCTTAGATTTGGAGGGGGTTCCCAATACTTGTGGTAATATAGTATATATATTCTATATTACCACAAGTATTGGGAATCCCCTCCAAATCTAAGGATTCATTAGTTCCAATCACCTCCATGGCCACAGGCAGGGGCAGACTGACAACTCATGGGGCCCCCGGGCAATAGGGGATCATGGGACCCCTGTGTCCTTGCCCAAACTCAAAAAAGCCTATGAAAAAGGTACCAGGGGCATCTCATGGGGCCCCCTACTGACCCCGGGCCCTCGGGCAGTGCCCGAGTTTCCAAATGGTCAGTCCGCCCCTGACCACAGGTGTATAGAATCAAGTACCCAGGCATGCAGACTGCTTCTACAAACATTTGTGAAAGAATGAGTCGCTCTCAGGAGCTCAGTGACTCCAAGCGTGGTCCCGTGATAGGTGGCCACCTGTGCAATAAGTCCATCCGTGACATTTCCTGGCTACTAAATATTCTACGCTCAACTGTTAGTGGGATTATAACAAAGTGGACGCAACTGGGAACAACAGCAACTCAGCCACCAAGTGGTAGGCCACGTCACATGACAGAGCAGGGTCAGCGCATGCTGAAGCGCACAGAGCGCAGAAGTCGCCAACTGTCTGCAGAGTCAATAGCTAAAGACCTCCAAACGTCATGTGGCCTTCAGATTAGCACAACAGTGTGTAGAGAGCTTCATGGAATGGGTTTCCATGGCCGAGCAGCTGCATCCAAGCCTTACATCACCAAATGCAATGCAAAACGTTGGATGCCGTGGTGTAAAGCACATCGCCACTGGGCTCTAGAGCAGTGGAGACGTGTTCTCTGGAGTGACCAATCACGCTTCTCTGTCTGGCAATCCAATGGACTTGTCTGGGTTTGGCGGTTGCCAGGAGAACGGTACTTGCCTGACTGCATTGTGCCAAGTGTAAAGTTTGGTGGAGGGGGGATTATGCTGTGGGGCTGTTTTGCAAGGGTTGGGTTTGGCCTCCTAGTTCCAATGAAGGGAACTCTGAAGATGTCAGCATACCAAGACACTTTGGACAATTTCATACTCCCAACTTTGTGGAAACAGTTTGGGGATGGCCCCTTCCTGTTCCAACATGACTGCACACCAGTGCACAAAGCAAGGTCCATAAAGACTTGGATGAGCGAGTCTGGGGTGGAGGAACTTGACTGGTCTGCACAGAGTCCTGACCTCAACCCCATAGAACACCTTTGGGATGAATTAGAGCAGAGACTGCGAGCCAGGCCTCCTCCCCCGACATCAGTGCCTGACCTCACAAATGTGCTTCTGAAAGAATGGTCCAACCTTCCCATAGACACCCTCCTAAACCTTGTGGACGGCCTTCCCAGAAGAGTTGAAGCTGTTATAGCTGCAAAGGGCGGGGCCAACTCAATATTGAACCGTACGGACTAAGACTGGGATGCCATTAAAGTTCATGTGCGTGGAAAGGCAGACGTTCCAATACTTTTGACAATATAGTTAATATATATATATATATATTATTTTTTTTTTTTAATAAAGCATTAAGTACCCATAGGGTAAAACCCTAGCAAAACATCCATAACCCATAGGGTAAGAACTTGCCAGAGCACCAGGTACCCATAGGGTAAAAACCTAACACAGCCTCAGATACTCATAGGGTAAAAACCTAGCAAACCATTATGTACTCATCAAGCAAAAACCTAGCAAAGCACCAGTTACCCATTGGGTGAAAATCCTAGCAAATTATTAGGTACCCATTGGGTAAAAACCTAGCAAACTATTATGTACTCATAGAGTAACTGTCAGGGCTCCCAGTAAGACCAGAGATGCGTGAACTGACACAGGGAAACGCAGGCTCAAGTATGGCGTAACAATATAATTTATTAAGGGTTATACACAAATATAACGCACAATATAACAAAACCAAACCTCCAACTGATAACGGAATGTACACAGATAAGAGCAGTCAGGGCTGGTGAGGTGGAGTGGTTAGGCGGGCCGGGTCAGGAATCATCAGGCAGACAAGACACGAAGGAGTAGGCAGAGCGTAGTCAGACAGGCCGGGTCAGGAACAATCAGGCAGACAAGGTACCTAAGGAGCAGGGTGGAGAGTGGTCAGGATAAGCCGAGGTCAGGACAGGCGGAGTTCAATCAGGGTCAGGATCAAGCAGAATCAGGAATCAGGCAGGAAGCAGACAGGATGCAGGTACAGGGGCTCATGGGAAACATACACCAAGGCACTGACTGCAGGTGTGGCCATTCCTTAAATACACCTCCTGCAATCAGCCTCAGGTGATGGCTGACTGCAGGAGTGGGCTTCTGGTTGCTGAGAGCACCTGCTGGCCAGCCCTGGTACTGCAGCCCACAAGGCAGGTGAGTCCCACCACCATTGGCAAGTCCATTCCTGACAGTAACAACCTGGCAAAGCATCACATATCCATAGGGTAAAAACCTAATAGAGCCTCAGGTATCCATAAAGTAAAAACCTAGAAAAGTACCAGCTATCCATAGGGTAAAAACCTAGTAGAGCATCAGGTATCCATGGGTAAAAAAATTCTAGAAAGAATAGGGTATCAATTGGGAAAAAACCTAGAAAACCATTACATACCTATAGATTAAAAACCTAGCAAAGCATCAGGTGCTAATAATTTCTGCAGAGTCTGTAGGGCACATCCTGAATGTTGATGGGGATGTCTCAGTGTTTTTATGGAAATCCAATCACGAGATTGCTTGGTAAGGCACAGCGTCTTATGTGACAAAAAGTGAGGAGTAAGAGGGTCAAAAGGGAGGATATTTATCCTTTGGAATAAACCTGAACTGATCCTTTAACCCCTTTATGCTGGGCTTAGCCAGCACATTAAATGGGCTCTAATGCCCGAGTTAGGTAGGAGGGGGTTCCTGCTTTTTCTGCAATTTGATTGGCTGTACAGTGCTGAGGTCATCAGGTGCCCATCCTACTGACAAGCTGCAATCCTGTTAATCAGTTGATAGCCACGCCCCCTACAACATCTTCTCCTCCCACTGTAGTGCAAGCAGGGATGGCCTACATGAGAGTGGCAACTCTGCTCTGAATTCAGGAGCGGTGCAGCATAGTCACCAGCCCCTTTACAGGAAGCTGCATTAGGTGGACTTGACTGGTAGGATCAATAGGTATTAGTGGGACTTTACAGGACTAACAGAAAACTGTAAATGCAGATTAGGTGTCATCAGGGGCGGACTGACAACTCATGGGGCCCCCGGGCAATAGGGGATCATGGGGCCCCTGTGTCCTTGCCCAAACTCAAAAAAGCCTATGAAAAAGGTACCAGGAGCATCTCATGGGGCCCCCTACTGACCCCGGGCAGTGCCAGAGTTTCCAAATGGTCAGTCCGCCCCTGGGTGTCATAGCACATATAATTTTAATGGGAGGCCATAGTTCTACTTTAAATAATTCTAAATTTAATGGCACATCAATAGGTCCATTCTGAAGAATATGAACAGCCAAGGTAGGACACCTGTCATGGAAACCCGGGAACGGGAAGTATGAGCTATATTTAGCAGCACTGATAAGATGCTGTGATATCAGAGGTAATATATACAGAAAAGGCACCCTTTTTCTCCGATAACACCCCCCCTCCTCCTCTGAACTTTGCCTCCAGAAGGTGATCCAGATCGATGGGCATTGCATCACAAATTCCTTCACGTAAAGATAAGATATTGATTTGTTTTTTTTTTTTCCAATTTTCCAAAAAGAAAAATTCCATGACTTTCCATGATGACAGTAAAGCTGTTCCTCCAATCACAGGGCATGGCCTGTTTCCAGATATGTTTTGATTATAATTTTTTTTAATGCGAACGTTACTCAAAGTGGACTGTCATCGGATATATTTTCATATTAAGTGCATACATGCTAAATAATATGTAAGTGTAACACTTCCAGGTATTTATCACCTCACACAGCGATCACAGCGCTCCCCTGGACGATGCCTTCATCAGCTGTTCTCTCCAGAAGGACACTCCCATCTTTGTTCAGGCATCATCCAGGGTTGTCCTCCACTCCATGGACTGCGATGCTGGCTAAGAGATGACACAGTCATATAAATCCTGGCGCCTATGTGGTTCTTGACTGTATTCACAAACGTCTGACACAGATAAGCCCCTGCTGCAGCATCTCACTTTGTGACTTGTGTGCTACTAGAGTAATGTAGGCAAATCTATTGTGTATGACTCATGGTAACTGTGTGAGTCTGTGATTAAAGTCAGGTTACTGCAGGTCAAGCTGGATGGATTAACAGGTTAAGACTCTTTCGTCTCCATTTGGTTCTGGAGGACCATTGGAACCTTCCAGAAGCCAGTGGGCGGAAGAGGTGGAGACCTAATCTGCATGTTTGTGGGAGTCTAACTAATCCCAAGTTTGGTGGCCCTGGAAGAGTGATGAGACCAACCCATAAATATGGAGAGTCAGGATGGCAGGAGAGTTGGTTGGAAAATGGAGTGCTGAGGAGACTGTCGGTGGCCTGGGGAGGGGTCCCCTAGGTCCAGGGGGCTGGCCTCCAGGCTGGGCTTGGGCTGATTTAGGAGATGTTTAGTACAGCATGAACAGGATCAAGGTCTGTGAGCACTGGGAGCAAGGCGGACACACCCAGGGGTTTACAAGGGGAGAGACTGCTACATGTAACAAGCTTTCAAAGGACAGCGCCGGGCTTAACCCTTTATCCTTGTCCTGGGAGATCCTCAGAGCAGCCAGGAGGGCTGGTAGTGTCTGCAGGCTGTGGAGCTGAGAGCAGTTCTACAAGGGAGAGGAGACATCTCTGTATGTAATTTGCAGCATGCTATGCCTACTTTCAAGGGGGGTTGCAAGTCCCTAGACCATAAGGAGCAGTTCCTACTGATCTGCAAAGACTGATGGTTGTCAAGGAAAAGAACCATCCAGGATCTGTTTCTGTAAATAGAAAGGAAGTTGTCCCCATGCAATGATTCAGCCAAGTTGGGCATCCCATAATCCCTATTACCCTATCCAAGTTATTTCCCCTAATAAAACAACAAAAACCAAGCTCATGGACTGCTTACTGACTCTGGATGCAAGTGTGGAAAATGCGCGTTGCCTGAATGTGCAGAGTTTAGGGGGACCTAGAAACACAGCAGCCCTTGTGACGGTAGCACTACACTAGCTACAAGGTTACAGTGTTGTAGTCTGAATTCTGGGGAAGAGGAGACTGAAGAAATGCTTCCTCCTGCTTGCAGCAGATTTATGACATAATCTCACTTTATGAAATGTAACAGACGGAAGTGCACAGGCAGCTTTTTACTAATAAAAGATGGAGATTTTCTCATAAGAATATAAATTCTTATCTCAGTACACAGAAGGCCACTTACATTTTTTTTATTATTTATTATCCTTAGACGAGCAGTGTACAGAAACAGGGGCGGACTGACAACTCATGGGGCCCCCGGGCAATAAGGGATCATGGGGCCCTGTGTCCTTGCCTAAACTCAAAAAAGCCTATGAAAAAGGTACCAGGGGCATCTCATGGGGCCCCCTACTGACCCCGGGCCCTCGAGCAGTGCCCGAGTTTCCAAATGGTCAGTCCGCCCCTGTACAGAAACATGTACAAAAGTAAAAATGTAAAAAAAAGACAAGAAAAAAAATGGCAAGAAAGAAATGTTTTTTTTTTTGCCAAATAAAACAGAAATAAGTTTTACTGTTTGTTTTTTTCTGTTGTCGGGAGAATGCCAAAGGGCTCATGTACACTGCAGCTGCTAAACTGACGTTCAGGAGATGTTCAGCGTTTTTTTCAGCAGCCTCTGAACTCTCCCTAATGTTTCCCTATGTGTCCATGTACACATCGTCATTTACAGGCGTTTACAGGCAGTTGAGTTTACAGTCGTTTTTTGAACGCACCAAACTTGTGTTCAGTAGATTTTACCAGCGTTTCAAACGCCAAACGCTTGTAAACGTGGTTAACCACTTGAGCTCCAGAGGATTTACCCCCCTTAATGACCAGGCCTCTTTTTGCTACTCGGCGCTGCACTAATTCAACTGATAATTGCGCGGTCATGCAATGCTGCACCCAAACAAAATTTACATCCTTTTTTTCACACAAATAGAGCTTTCTTTTGGTGGTATTTGATCACCTGTGCGCTTTTTATTTTTCACGCTATAAACAAAAAAAGGGCAAAAATTTTGAAGAAAAACAATATTTTTTACTTTCAGCTATAAAAAATATATAGTAAACTCAAAGTTAGTTATAAATTTAGGCCAAAATGTATTCTGCTCCATATTTTTGGTAAAAAAAATCCCAGTAAGTGTATATTGATTGCTTTGTGTGGAAGTTATAGCGTCTACAAACTATGGTATAAATACTGCAATTTACGCCATTTTTCTGCTATACAGCGCTGCGCTAGTTTAACGGACAATTGCGCGGTCATGCAATACGGTACATAAATGAAATTTACATCCTTTTTTCCCCCACAAATTCAGCTTTCTTTCGGTGGTATTTGATCGCCTGTGCGGTTTTTATTTTTTGCGCTATAAAAAAAAAAGGCTGACAATTTTGAGGAAAAAAAACCAATATTTTGGACTTTTTGCTATAAAACATGTCCAGTAAAAAAAAAATGCAAAAATCAAATTTAGTCATAAATTTCTGCCAAAATGCATTCTGCGACATGTCTTTGCTAAAAAAAAACCCAATATGTGTAAATTAATTGATTTACGTGAAAGTTATAGCATTTACAAATGGCGGGAAAGATACTGGAATTTTTAATTTTTATTTATACTAATAATGGCGCCGATCAGCGACATATAGCGGCAATCAGCGACATATGACGGCGACCAGCGACTTATGGCGGGACTGCGGGACTGAGGCGGACATTTTGACACTGGGGGGGAGCTGACTTGGGGTCACTGACATCCCCAGTGACACCAATACAGTGATCAGTGAAAAAAAACCACTGAAACTGTATTAATGTCACTGGGGAGGAAGGGGTTAACATTTTTAGTGTTCACTGTGTGAGGGGAGTGTTTTACTAAGGGGGCGGGGGTGTGTGCTGGACGGGGGAGGGAGGGGGGAGCTGATCTAGGGAGAGAAACTGTATTCTCCCTGCAGCTTGGCGGCGAACTGTCACAGAGCAGGCTGTGTGTAAACAATGCAGCCCTGCTCTGTTTCAGTGTTCACCGCTCATCGCGGGAAAACGGCCGGTAAAAACCGGCCGTGACCCGGCGGCGGGGACCCGCTGCTGACACCCGTGGGACAGGTAGGGCGGGCGCGTGCCTCGCGCGCGCCCCCTGCCTGTTTTGTAGGCACACGTTTTAAAACGTGCTTTTGCCTACGAGCGCCGCCCTGCCACCGTTTATATGCGGTGGCTGGGCGGCATGTGGTTAACTGTGCTTTTAAGCGGTTGCGTTTAGAAAGTGTTTTTTAACTGTTCCATATCCAGATGCTGTCCAGAGCCTTATTTCATCATCAGAAATGCATGCAAAGCGTTTTCCATGTATTCAAATGGACCCGGTACACCAGCGCAGTCAGTTCCAGATTTCGAGTGAAGGAAAAAATGGTAGAACGCACCGCATTATGCTCATGATGGGAACCATAGTGAATACAACCAGAAAAGACAGGTCATCCCAACCAGGGGTGGACAGACAGCTCATGGGGCCCCCGGGCAATAGGGGATCATGGGGTCCCTGTGTCCTTGCCCAAACTCAAAAAAGCCTATGAAAAAGGTACCAGGGGCATCTCATGGGGCCCCCTACTGACCCCAGGCCCTCGGGCAGTGCTCAAGTTTCCAAATGGTCAGTCCGCCCCTGATCCCAACACATACTGCTCTCCCTGCTTCTGCTCTCTCTATTTCTCTCAAAACATCTGAAATAATTAATAATTAATTATGCACTATTTTTCAGTGCATTCTGGGCATTAAAAACACTTCTGAACGCAAATGCACATAAACGCGGCTAAACACGGTATGAAAACGCAGCTAAACTGATGTTTTTTAACCTACGTTTTCCAGCAGTCAGTTTCCATCGTTCAGAAGGGTTTTCCAAACGCCCCGTGTACATGAACCCAAAAATTCTGTAATCGCTGTGTTTTTGAGCACACTCTCCCAGACAATTACAATATTAATTTTTCCGGCAATTTAATTTATATAAGGAAATGTGGGACATACATATCTCCTTAGGTCAATCACATCTGGAGGTGTTACCGCACCTGGTGTGAAGAGAGCCCTTGTCTCTTGAAATGGCCGTAGGCTGTATGGACCAGCTGTTCTGATGGTTGGGGTGCAGCCAGGGGCGGACTGACAACTCATGGGGCCCCTGGGTAATAGGGGATCATGGGGCCCCTGTGTCCTCGCCCACACTCCAACCATACCCAAAAAAGCCTATGAAAGGTATCAGGGGCATCTCATGGGGCCCCCCCACTGACCCCAGGCCCTCGGGCAGTGCCCGAGTGCCCGAATGGTCAGTCTGCCCCTGGTTGATGTTAGGATTACAGCACCAGTGCATCATTCCAAAGGAACACCTTGTGCGAAGAGAGTTCTTGCCTCTTGAAATGGCCATAGTTTGTATGGACCAATTGGCTGTGATGGCTGGGTTGAAGTTAGTTTTATGACACCAGTGCATCATTCCAATGGCACGCTCAGTATGAAGAGAATTCTTCTCTGTTGAAATGGTCAAAGGTTGTATGGACCGAAGAGTTCTGATCGCTGGGTTGAAATTAGGACAAGAATACCAGTTCATCATTCCAATGGCACGCCTGGTATAACAAGAGTTCTTGCTTCTTGAAATTGTTGTAAATTGTATGGATCAACCAGTACTGATGGCTGGGTTGGAGTTAGGATTACAACTCCAGTGCATCATTTTAATGGCACGTCTGGTGTGACGGGTATTCTTGCCTCTTGAAATGGTCGTTGGTTGTATGGACCAGCGGGTTCTAATGGCTGGGTTGGAGTTAGGATAAGAACACTAGTGCATCATTCCAAAGGCACACCTAGAGTGAGGAGCATTCTGGCTTCTTGAAATTACTGTAAATTGTATGGATCAACCAGTTCTAATGGCTAGGTTGGAGTTAGGATTACAAACCAGTGCATCTTTCCAATGGCACACCTGGTGTGATGGAAGTTCTTGCCTTCTGAAATGGTTGTTGGTTGTACGGACCAGCGGGTTCTAATGGCTGGGTTGGAGTTAGGACAAGAACACTAGTGCATCATTCCAAAGGCACACCTAGAGTGAGGAGATTCTGGTCTCTTGAAATTACTGTAAATTGTATGGATCAACAAGTTCTGATGGCTAGGTTGGAGTTAGGATTACAAACCAGTTCATCTATCCAATGGCACACCTGGTGCGATGGAAGTTCTTGCCTCTTGAAATGGTCATAGGTTGTATGGACCAGCTCGTTCTGATGGCTGGGTTGGAGTTAGGAATACAACATGAGGGCATCATTCCAATGGCAGCAAGCCCAAATACAACATGGCTGCTGCAACGGGGCCCATAAATTGTTTACTCAGTTCTTAGGTTGTTCTGTAAAGCCAGGATATACCATTTTATATCTGCATGCAGCTCATATTGCAAACTATCAGAAGGGAATATGTTCTTATCTCCCCAGTTTAATGGATTTCATGACACATACATATTTTCTAGAGCAGAGGTAATATGGTACTACCTTTGATCTAGAAAAAAACAAGTGGTGCAAGCAGACAGTTTGGTGTCTCCAATATGGAATGACTTGACCCCCCCCCCCCCCCGATAATTTTGCAGTTGTCAGATGTGAAGGACCCTTACTGACTTTTGAGGTGATAGTTTGCTCTCGTCAGCCACAAGCCTACAAGGTTCTATCAAGGACTCACTGGCAGATAGTTTTTAGTTTCTTCAAATGCCCTCGCTCTAAGCTAACTATTCAGATTCTAAATTGAGAACATTTGACTACTGACCACTGAATCAAGAAAATATCTGTAAGATCATCCCATTTCTATATTTTAATGTCACGCCTGTCCAGAGCAATGATGTGCAGTTGGCGCGGGAGTGAGTGCATGTAGACAGGAAATGGCTGAAAGAGGCTGGAGTTGACCAGTAGTACTGATATGGGTAGAGTATAGGTTGCCCTGGTCTAGTATGCATGTTTTATGGCACTATTTGAATTTTCCACTCCTGACCCTGTGCCCTTTACATTACGCACTCCTGACCCCTATTACTCTGTGTCTTACACACTCCTGCACTCTGTGTGTTACTTACTCCTGACCCCTACTTTCTGTGTGTTACACACTCCTGACCCCTGTACACTATGCATTCATGACCCCTGCTCTATGTGTTACATACTCTTGTCCTCTGCGCTCTATGTGATATGCACTCTTGTCCTCTGCGCACCACACACTCCTGACCCCTGCGCTCAGTGTCTTAAGCACTTCTGACCCCTGCGCTTTGTGTGATATGCACTCTTAACCTCTGTGCTCTGTGCGCTATGCACTTCTTTCCCCTGTATGATATGCACTTCTGATCTATGCACTCTATGCGTTATACACTCCTAACCCCTGCGCTCTGCGCAATATGCACTCAAGTTTAAGCCCCTCCTGCTAATAACAAAATTTGCTGAAATGGCAGCCAATTGCTAGGCCCAAGCATTGTCACATAACCCTGGCGTGACAACACTGCTCCCCTGGATCGCTGACATGACTGATTTCAGTGCTGAAAACAACAGAGAAAGTAACAGCAAGCTGGAATTCAGAGTTATATTGTGTAACATGTTGCCTTCTGAGCAGCAGTGTTGTGTGTATCTCAGTATGTTTGCCTTTTGCCCCATTTTATGGGTGGTGATCAAGTCCATCTGTTATGCGAGATGATAAAAGCTGTTTCACGTGTCATCTTTATACCATTAATGACTGATCCATTAATGTGATGAGGGAAGCTGTCACATTATCGACAGCCTGGCTCTGCGTATATTAAGGTCATCATTGCTATATTTATTGCATTACACCCCAGATAATGAGAATCACCCAGTGGACCTATACTCACATGTCAAAGTGTAGATCACATCCAAACTTATATATATATATATATATATATACAGTTGCAAGAAAAAGTATGTGAACCCCTTGGGATTACGTGGAGTTTTGCATGAATTGGGCATAAAATGTGCTCTGAACGTCATCTAAGTCACAACAATAGAAGAACACAGTCTGCTGAACATAATACTACACAAATATTAGATGTGTCCATGGTTTAATTGCACATAACATGTAAACATTCTCAGTGCAGAGAGGAAAAAGTATGTGAGGCCCTAGCTTTATGACTTCTCCCAGAGCTAGTTGGAGCCAGGAGTGAGCGAACCTTGACTCCAATCAGTGTGATGATATTGGATGTGTTGCTGACAGCTGTCCTGTCCTTAAAAAACACACACCTGTTTTGGGTTTACTGGTTTCAAGAAGCACTGTCTGATGTGAACCATGCCTCGCAGAAAAGAGCTCTCAGAAGACCTACGATCAAGAATTGTTGACTTGCATGAAGCTGGAAAGGGTTACAAAAGTATCTCCAAAAGCCTTGATGTTCATGTGTCCACGGTAAGACAGACTGTCTACAAATGGAGAAAGTTTAGCACTGTTGCTACTCTCCCTAGGCGTGGTCGTCCTGTAAAAATGACTGCAAGAGCACAGCGCAGAATGCTGCATGAGGGAAAGAAGAATCCCAGAGTGTCAGCTAAAGAAATCTCTGGCTACAGAAATCTCTGGCACATGCTAACATCCCAAGGGGTTCACATACTTTTTCTTGCAACTGTATATATATATATATATATATATATATATTTTTTTTTTTTTTTAATATTGTAAGGAATGGTTAGAGCTCCTATAAGATTTTTTTGCTGTGTGAAGCACATTACATCTGATCATTTTATATTATGTTTCTTTTCCACTTTGTGGAATGTTTTGTTTAAAACCTAATTAGTGGGTGGACTTTCAATTGATTATAGCTTACCTAATTTAATATATGTTTTGTGTTCATTATGTTTTTTCACTGTATTATTTTGCTGTATTGATTATGCACGTTTATTATTTGCATTGTGTGATGTGATTGCATCGTGTGTGTTTTGCACTACTGTATATATAATGTTTTTGTGTAGCACTACCCCCTTAGGCTAGGTTCACATCTGTGCCACTGCACCACCCGCACAGAGATGTGAGGACCCACGGGCGGGTGCTATTAGTTTTAATGGCATGCCGCCCGCACTGGAAAACGCAACCGTACTGGGAACCGAGGTTCCCGTGCGGGCTGCGTTTTTGCAAGAAGTGCAGGGACTTCTTCCTTGCATGTCATGGGGCACGGGAGTCCATTCAAATTAATGGGTTCTCGCGCCCGTGCAAAACGTGGCCCGTACAGCTGCATATATGTGAACCGGGGCAAAAGGGTTGCTTAGTAATTTTTGGGTTCCCTGTCAATCTGGACCTCTTTTTGGAAGCTCAACCTCCGCTGACACCACCGTAGCCTGGTGGCCAGAATAAGTCACGAATGTAAAATGGACTCACACACAGATTAGTGTAAACCAATATAAAGTTTATATTGAACTTAAATGTAGCTTGATCAGAAAGCACAAAATAACAAAGGCATACGCAGCAAAGAAGATCACTCTTGTCATATTTGAGTAAAAATTACAGCATCCACCGTAAAATACCAGTGACTGTTGAATCCCCAGGGAGCGAGAACAACTATCAAGAATCAAGTAAGTTCACTGTGGATTCTCAGAACCTCATGGCAAGGATTAGATTTTAAATGGAGAGAGATCGTGTTTATAATTAACCAATGCCCCTTTAAGAACAAGATGGAGTCTTCTGCGTGCTTGTTGGGGCCCAGTTGGTATGAAGTTGAACTAGGGTGTAGATGATCGTTCCTCAGGATGATAACACAAAGGATAATGAGGGAAAAAGGAAAGATTTAGTACTTCTCCTTTTGATGGTAGTGAATTAGTATAGGGTCCCCTTTAAGGAAGATTAGAAATAGTGAGGTAACAATTGGCATAAGTGTCTATGTAGCAAGATCAACTCCCTCTGGGTGACAAGGGCCAAACGCAACAGTAGTAGAAATTCCATTCTGCTGGGAAGGGTAAATTTTTGTTTCAGTTGGCACTGCTGTAATTTATCCTGCAGCTGTGTGTCCTACGGTCAGCTTGGATGATAAAACTGTAATGCAGACGTATCCCGATGATGGCGGCTGGGAGAACTAGGTCGTGGGGCAACTATATGTAATGTCCACAAATATGTGCAGGTAGATAGCGGATGTGATGAAACTGTCAGTGTTTACTTAGTCAGTGGGTGCATGGGGACTCTCTCACCCAATCAATGATGTCCGCCCACAGACTCTCCGGTCCTGAATTGGTTCCCTGCTAACAGATTGGCTCGCTGAGCAGCTTGGCAAGACTGGCAATCAGCAGGCTCTTTTCCACTCCTCCTTCCTCTCTGGCTTCATGGCCTGGTCCTTTGCTCCAGCCATCAGCACACTTCCTCCTCTCAATCGCTCCCCTCACACTTTCTGATCAATCTCCAGAGCTTTGATATTTATATGCCCCCACCAACACACCAGCTCCTCTGGGAAATGTAGTTTCCAAATGCACTGCTCCTTAGTAAAGTCCTGCGATTCAGCATACAAGTTCCATGTGAATGCTACTGTTCTGCGGGACACTGCCGTCTTGTGTTGGCCTCAACATCCTGCATTAGACATTTATAGCAGGATGTTACATTTTGTGATATAGTATTTGATATTTGGTTTGAGGGGTGGTTTAGGGACAAGAACAGATTTTTTTTTTTTTTTATTCTTCACAGGAAACAGCAGAAATACAGTGCCTTGCCATTTCAGTATTTATAAGGCAAACACGGCTTTTGGATAGATGGATAAGACCCCCATTTTTTTGTTATTTTTACATTAGATTGTGGTGACCAGTGCCAAGGAAAGATGCAACTTCACGTCAGAAGTGCTTCTCTACCATACAAGTCTTAAGAATAGTCATTGCTTCTCTCCCTATACAAGTCACCCAAGCCTCCTATTTCATTGTTAGAAGTAGATTTTATTCATCAAATGGTATCCTGTGTCTCTTAGGAACCCTGACAGTGAAATACACTTCAAGGCTTATAGGCAATAGGGTGCCCTGTTGGATGTTTAGTTTCATTTACATTATGGAAAATGTACGAGGGGCATTCAAGTCAAACTGGGACTTTCGAATTTAAATAATGAAAGAACAAATTTCAAGGAGTGAAAATTACATTTATTTTTTGCCGTCCTCCCCTGCTACATTTATACACTTATCCCAGTGTTTAACAAATGCCTGGAAAGCTTCAGCATAGAAAGATGTGTTAGTACTCCTGAACAGGGGCAGACTGACAACTCAAGAGGCCCCGGGCAATAGGGGATCATGGGGCCCCTGTGTCATTGCCCAAACTCAAAAAAGCCTATGAAAAAGGTACCAGGGGCATCTCATGGGGCCCCCTACTGACCCCGGGCCCTCGAACAGTGCCCGAGTTTCCAAATGGTCAGTCTGCCCCTGCTCCTGAACCATCCTAGGAAAGCCTGCTTCACTTCGTCATCATTGTGTTCACCGTTCCCACAGAACGATCAATCTCTTCACATCAGTTTATGCATCGATTATCCAGGATCAGGCATTCAGCATGTTGAATGTTCACAGGAATGACTGCTGTGGGCTGGGAACCACCACAGCCGTCACTGATGGCAGGGGCATACAGTTGCAAGAAAAAGTATGTGAACCCCTTGGGATTACGTGGAGTTTTGCATGAATTGGGCATAAAATGTGCTCTGAACGTCATCTAAGTCACAACAATAGAAGAACACAGTCTGCTGAACATAATACTACACAAACATTAGATGTTGCCATGGTTTAATTGCACATAACATGTAAACATTCACAGTGCAGGGAGGAAAAAGTATGTGAACCTTTGGGCTTAATAACTGGTTGACCCTCCTTTGGCAGCAATAACCTCAACCAAACGTTTCCTGTAGTTGCAGATCAGACCTGCACAACGATCTGGAGTCATTTTGGACCACTCCTCTTCACAAAACTGTTTCAGTGTAGCAATATTCTTGGGATGTCTGGTGTGAATCGCTCTCTTAAGGTCATGCCACAGCATTTCAATCTGGTTGAGGTCAGGACTTTGACTGGGCCACTCCAGAAGGCGTATTCTGTGCTGTTGCAGCCATTGTTTTGTTGAATTACTTGTATGCTTTGGGTCATTGTCCTGTTGCATCACCCATCCTCTGCGGAGCTTCAGTTGGCGGACAGATGGTCGTACGTTTTCCTGCAAAATGTCTTGATAAACTCTGGAATTCATTTTCCCATCAATGACAACAATCCGTCCAGGCCCTGAGGCAGCAAAGCAGCCCCAAACCATGATGCTCCCTCCGCCATGTTTTACAGTGGGGATGAGGTTTTGATGTTGGTGTGCTGGGCCTTTTTTTCTCCACACATAGTGTTGTGTGTTCTTCCCAAACAACTCAATCTTGGTTTCATCTGTCCACAGTATATTTTGCCAGTAGTGCTGTGGAACATCCAGGTGCTCTTTTGCAAACTTCAAACGTGCTGCAATATTCTTTTTGGACAGCAATGGCTTCCTCCGTGGTGTCCTCCCATGTACTCCATTCTTGTTTAATGTTTTCCTTATTGTAGATGTGTCAACAAAAATGTTAGCATGTGCCAGAGATTTCTGTAGGTCTTTAGCTGACACTCTGGGATTCTTCTTTACCTCATGCAGCATTCTGCACTGTGCTCTTGCAGTCATTTTTACAGGACGACCACGCCTAGGGAGAGTAGGAACAGTGCTAAACTTTCTCCATTTGTAGACAGTCTGTCTTACCGTGGACACATGAACATCAAGGCTTTTGGAGATACTTTTGTAACCCTTTCCAGCTTCATGCAAGTCAACAATTCTTGATCGTAGGTCTTCTGAGAGCTTTTTCTGCGAGGCATGGTTCACATCAGACAGTGCTTCTTGAAACCAGTAAACCCTAAACAGGTGTGTGTTTTTTAAGGCCAGGACAGCTGTCAGCAACACATCCAATATCACACTGATTGGAGTCAAGGTTGGCTCACTCCTGGCTCCAATTAGCTCTGGGAGAAGTCATTAAGCTAGGGCCTCACATACTTTTTCCTCCTGCACTGTGAATGTTTACATGTTATGTGCAATTAAACCATGACAACATCTAATGTTTGTGTAGTATTATGTTCAGCAGACTGTGTTCTTCTATTGTTGTGACTTAAATGACGTTCAGAGCACATTTTATGCTCAATTCATGCAAAACTCCACGTAATCCCAAGGGGTTCACATACTTTTTCTTGCAACTGTATTTACCGCGAGGCAAATAAGGCGTTTTCCTAGGGTGGCAATTTTTAAGGGGGTGGCGTAGCCCCCCAGAAGAAAGGACTTTTTGAGTAGCGGGGGACAGCAGGAAGATCGATGTGGTGGGGCGTGGGGGAGGGCAGTTGCAGAGCGACGGTCGTGCACCTCTCCCTCCAGCAGCTGATGAACCGGACCAGGGGACAGCCTGGAGCATGGCGAGAAGCAGCAGAGAGGAACAAGCCCGGAGGAGGTGAGCTGTGTTGTGTTACGTGGGCTCTCCCTCCTGTCATTCATCCAGCAGATTACAAACTTACAGTTCGTATGGGGCTGCACCCTCCCCCCCCTCCTTCCTGCTGCCCAGAGATCAGCAGCCCTTGGAGAGGGGGGGTCCCAAAGAATCTGAGAAAGGGGGGAAGAGAGGGGGGGAAGAGAGAGAGAGGGGGGAGAAAGAGAGAGGAAGGAGAGGGAAAGAGAGGGGGGAGAAAGAGAGAGGGGGGGAGAGGGAAAGAGAGAGGGGGGAGGGAGAGAGAGAGAGGGGGAGAGGGAAAGAGAGAGGGGGGAGAGAGAGGGAGGGGGAGAGAGGGGGGGGAGAGAGAGAGGGGGGAGAGAGAGGGGGAGAA
The DNA here is from genome assembly GCF_062004578.1 of Staurois parvus. Lineage (NCBI taxonomy): Eukaryota > Metazoa > Chordata > Amphibia > Anura > Ranidae > Staurois > Staurois parvus. Next base: position 1,454,836 of record NW_028319438.1, read on the forward strand.
AGAGAGAGAGGGGGAGAGAGGGAGAGAGAGGGGGGAGGGAGATAGAGGGGGGAGGGAGATAGAGGGGGGAGAGAGAGAGAGGGAGAGATAGAGGGGGGAGAGGGGGAGAGAGAGGGGGGAGAGAGAGAGAGGGGAGAAAGAGAGGGGGGAGGGGGGGAGAAAGAGAGAGAGGGAGGGAAGAGAGAGGGAGGGAAGAGAGAGAGGGGGGAGGGAGAGGGGGAGAGAGGGGGGAGAGGGGGGGAGAGAGAGGGGGGAGAGAGGGGGGGAGAGAGAGGGAGAAAGAGAGAGAGGGAGGGAAGAGAGAGAGGGGGGGGGGGAAAGAGAGAGAAGAGAAAGAGGGAGGGAAGAGAGGGGGGGGAAGAGAAATAAAGGGAAAGAGAGAGAATTATATATACAGTTGTGTTCAAAATAATAGCAGTCAGAAATCACTAACCGGATCAATCACTGTTTTTGGTAGAAATGATATTTCTACATGGCAAATAATTTCCTAACAGGTGTAGTAGAGTAATAGAAATCCAACAGACCCAACAGTCATGACATGCATGCTGCTGATTCTGTGTAATTGAGTGATTACTCATTGAAAGGGGCATGTTCAAAATAATAGCAGTGTGGAGTTCTATTAATGAGGTCATTCATTCTTTGAAAAACAGGTGGCAATTATTGCCCTTATTTAAGGAAGGAAGGCAGCAAATGTTGTACATGCTGGTTACAGTGCATTTCTCTCTGAAATTCTGAGAAAAATGGGTCGTTCCAGACATTGTTCAGAAGAACAGCGTACCTTGATTAAAAAGTTGATTGGAGAGGGGAAAACATATAAAAAAGTGCAGAAAATGATCGGCTGCTCAGCTAAAATGATCGCAAATGCTTTAAAATGGCAACCAAAACCTGAAAGACGTGGAAGAAAGCGAAAAACTACCATTCGAATGGATAGAAGAATAGCCAAAATGGCGCGGACTCCGCCAACAATCAGCTCCAGGAAGATGAAAGAAGGTGTGATGTTCCCTGTGAGGACTGTTACAATTAGAAGACACCTATGTGAAGCCAAGCTATCTGCAAGAAAAAAGACATGTGCTGAAGAGGTTACAATTTGCCAAAGAGCCCATTGACTGGCCTAAAGAGAAATGGCGCAACATTTTGTGGACTGATGAAAGTAAGATTGTTCTTTTTGGGTCTAGTGGCCGGAGACAGTTTTTCAGACGACCCCCAAACACTGAATTCAAGCCACAGTACACTGTGAAGACAGTGAAGCATGGTGGTGCAAGCATCATGATATGGAGATATTTCTCATACTACGGTGCTGGGCCTATTTATCGCATACCAGGGATCAGGGATCAGTTTGAATACATCAGAATACTTGAAGAGGTCATGCTGCCTTATGCTGAAGAGGAAATGCCCTTGAAATGGGTGTTCCAACAAGACAACGACCCCAAACACACCAGTAAACGTGCAACATCTTGGTTCCAGACCAACAAGATTGACGGTATGGAGTGGCCAGCCCAATCCCCGGATCTTAATCCAATAGAAAACTTGTGGGGTGACATCAAAAATGCAGTTTCTGAGGCAAAACCAAGAAATAGAGAAGAACTGTGGAATGTAGTCCAATCATCCTGGGCTGGAATACCTGATCACGGGACAGAAGTTGGGTGACTCCATGCAACACAGATGTACAGCAGTTCTCAGAAACAGTGCGACTACAACCAAATATTCATTAAGTGATTCAAAGGAAAGCAAAATCTTCAAACATTTCTCAGTTTATATAGTGAATGTTTGAGTTTGTAAAGAAGAATACAAACACTGCTATTTTTTTGATATTTGAACCGTCTAATATTCACTTTTCTTCAATTTTTTTAGAGGAACAACACAAATTTGATCTATTTTTCTTCATGTTTTGATTTGGAATAGAATGTGTCGTGTTCCCAATGCATTTGTGTGGATGGAAATAAAAGCTATTAGAAGGATTTTCAGCTTTATTCACTTTTTTCAACACACTGCTATTATTTTGAACACAACTGTACATACACACACTTATTGAACTCTCTCACTCTCTCCTTGGGGAGGGGCGCAAAATTTTGTATTGCCTAGGGTAGCACAAAATCTAACTACACTACTGACTGATGGACATACAGCCATCTTTGAAACATTTTCACCATTCAAATGTCCTACTGCGGCTGAGCGTCTCCTCGTCATACGGAGCTTGAAGTCTTCTGTAGATATCCATCGGTTTTACATCTTTGATGTCCGCCATCTTGATTAACGGCCTCTGGACTGGCCCACGACATGTGCACCACCTATCAGTATTAGGACACACTTGTTACTTACTACAGCATGTAGAACCACCACACTAGCGTCCCTTTTTATACCTGTAAAAAGGAAAGTCCTGGTATGACTTGAATGCCCCTCTTAGAGCCCTGGCAGTGCTCATACTGAAACAGAAGGAGTTCCCGAGGCTGGTGACAACGTATCACATTTAAAACTCTGCATCGCTCAAGGTTTTTTTTTGGCTGCAACAACCAGTCATGATTGCCATGCCAACAACAGGGACATGTCCGCTCCCCAATCCACAGATGAATGTAAAATGCACACCACACACTATACTCAAAAGTGGAAATCAAAGCATGATGCTAAGGTACAGAAACAACTTTTTTTTCCAATAAAAGTTAGGGGGACAATTCAATAAGTAGCCATGTTTTGGGGTCCAAAGACCTCATCAGGGTACTTCCAGAGTGATTACAAGCACAGGCCTTGTCAGCAGCTAGTGAATTTTGCACGTTTGAAGAAGTTTATATATGGATCTCTTTTTTTGACAGTTTTTGACAATTATATGGACACTGTTTTTGTAATTGATATTGGTTGATTCACTTATTTTATCTTTTTTTTATTATACAAATAGTAGCAATTGGATGCATATATTATTTATTTTGAGCATTTTTAACCCTAGGTTCACATCTGTGCGGGTGGTGCCGCTGCGGATCCGCACGAAAATCCGTGGAGCCACACCACCAGCAGAGAAATGCGGACCGACAGACAGGTGCCATTAGTTCTAATGGCACGCCGCCTGCACTGGAAAACACAACTGTACTGGGAACCGATGTTCCCGTGCGGGCTGCGTTTTCAAAAGAAGTGCAGGGACTTCTTCCCTGCGTGTCACAGGCCCAGGAGTCCATTCAAATGAAAGGGCTCTCGTGACCGTGCAAAATTCGGCCCGCATGGCCACATATATGTGAACCGGGGGTGAGTGAAGCGCAGCACATTTTGGTAATTAGTATTGGTTTGGCACACTAGTATTAGTATGTGTTAAGTGCTGGAGATTCACAATCAGCACTCAGTAGTAATCATTACTCACATAGCAGCTCACAAGCTTTCACTTTTCAATCAGGTGTTACTATCATGTTTGGAACAGGGGCGGACTGACCATTTGGAAACCCGGGCACTGCCCGAGGGCCCGGGGTCAGTAGGGAGCCCCATGAGATGCCTCTGGTACCATTTTCATAGGCTTTTTTGAGTTTGGGCAAGGAAACAGGGGCCCCATGATCCCCTATTACCCGGGGGCCCCATGAGTTGTCAGTCCGCCCCTGATTTGGAATATACTAATGAATAGTACCGATACTTCTTGAATGTGGACTGGTTGTAAATTTCCATTTCCATTTTTATAAGCACGGACTATCACATCATAAGGATTTTCAATTGGTATATGATCATGTATTCATCTTTTACATATATTGTTTATTCAATTCAAAGTGTTTTGTTTTTTTACACTGTTTGCGATGTAAAGACAACAACCTATGTTATTTATTGTAAGCAGGGGCGGACTGACCATTTGGAAACTTGGGCACTGCCCGAGGGCCCGGGGTCAGTAGGGGGCCCCATGAGATGCCTCTGGTACCTTTTTCATAGGCTTTTTTTGAGTTTGGGCAAGGACACAGGGACCCCATGATCCCCTATTGCCCAGGGGCCCCATGAGTTGTCAGTCCGCCCCTGATTGTAATGTTAAAATAATGTACGTTTGATGGTTTAATTTTTTTAGTGACAGTTAATATGCAGCACTGGATCATGGTATCAATGGCATAGACAGCACTACACCATTATTTTTAGGTTTATTTCACTGTGGTGTGTTACACAGTTAGGTACTAGCAGCAGTCTGATTCATTTAGTCCTGGCAGCGCATACGTTTCTATTTTAATTAAAAAGAACGTGCAGCTTCTTGTTTGGAATCTGGTAGGCCGGAAAGGAATGGACCCAACTGAGTTGGAGGCCCTGGACGATGAGCCAAAAGACTGCCTGGAGTGCTAAAGCTTTTATATATGGTCGCCATGGAGGATCTCACCATAGGAGTCCCAAAAAGTTATGTTAGGCCAGTGGAGAGGGGGAGGGGGGGGGGCACTATTGCTAAACTGCAGTTTTGGTTGCCCCAATCACAGGCCCACCACAGCACTTCCTTGTATGCCAAAACAGAATTTTTTTTCCAGCTGTCCCTGCCGGGAGAACACAGTAATTATTGCTAGCAGCTATAGCCGCTGCCAATAATCACAGGTAAAATCTGACATGCTGGTTGAACCCAAGTCGTACAATAATTGAATTGGGTACAAATCAGCTCATCCAATTAGATAGTTCAAATCTCAGCCGGTCCCCACTGAAATGGCCAAGATTTGAACCATCTATGGCCATCTTTATGCAGGCCATAGACGGGTCATTTATCGGCCGATACGAAAACTCGGCCGATATTCACGTTGTTAGTGGGGCCAGCCCGTCGGCCGTTTTTTGCGGATCTTCACATTTATTTTTATCGGTCATGCTGGAAAATTCAGCCGATAAACAGCCCGTCTATGGCCTGCCTTAGCCTCTTTGTGTTACAGTAAGGTACTAGGGAGTCTAGGGGTCAGTCAAGCTGATAAGGTGTTGCAAGATAGCAGAAATGAACGTCTTTTGTAATTAATGATGTGCTGTTGTGCTAATTCTTCAGTGAAGGACTTAAATATATAAAATGCTTATACAGGTGAAGGGATGGATGCTTCTCAACCGACCCCAGGAGTCCAATGTAGAGGAATGGCCTCAGCCGCCATACTGGCCACGCCCTCTGTGTTTCACACCACCCACCGGGGGCTTGATCAAAGGGCAAAATGCGTCAGAGGGCAAGGTCAATACGGCAGCTGAGGCCATTCCTCTACATTGGATTCCTGGGGTCGGTTGAGCAGCGACCTTCACTTGTATTGGCTGATACTGGAATTGCTCAGACTCATGCTCCCCTCTTCTCACTTGCCAGTGGGGTGATCCTTCTCCTTCCATCCATAGCTTGGAGCGGTGCCATAAGGTATACTTTTCACTATATATAATGCTTATCTTTGGGAAGGTCCTACAAGGAGACTGTTCAGGATTAGTGCTTACAGCTCTCGAGGTTGACAGTGGGGTGATCCTTCTCCTTCCATCCATAGCTTGCAACGGTGCCATAAGGTATACCTTTCACTATATAAAATGCTTCTTTGGGAAGGTCCTACAAGGAGACTGTTCAGGATTAGTGCTTACAGCTCTCGAGGTTGACAGTGGGGTGATCCTTCTCCTTCCATCCATAGCTTGGAGCAGCGCCATAAGGTATACTTTTCACTATATAAAATGCTTATCTTTGGGAAAGTCCTACAAGGGAACTGTCCAAGATTAGTGCTTACAGCTCTCGAGGTTGACCAGATAATGCTAGACATGGGAACTCCACGTGTGCCAATTCCTCTACTTTCCTATCTTTAATTTTACTTTGTAACTCTTCTCTTATAACTGCGGTTTTGGTTGCCCAATCAAAGGCCCACCACAGCACTTTCTTGCATGCCAAAACAGAATTTTTTCCCAGCTGTCCCAGCTATAGCTGCTGCCAATAATCACAGGTAAAATCTGACATGTTGGTTGAACCCAAGTCGTACAATAATTGAATTGGGTACAAATCAGCTCATCCAATTAGATAGTTTAAATCTCAGCCAGTCCCCACTGAAATGGCTGAGATTTGAACCATCTATGGCCATCTTTAGCCTCTTTGTGTTACAGTAAGGTATTAGGGAGTCTAGGGGTCAGTCAAGCTGATAAGGTGTTGCGAGATAGCAGAAATAAATGTCTTTTGTAATTAATGATGTGCTGTTATGCAAATTCTTCAGTGAAGGATTTAAATATATAAAATGCTTATACAGGTGAAGGGATGGATGCTGCTCAACCGACCCCAGGAGTCCCATGTAGAGGAATGGCCTCAGCTGCCATACTGGCCATGCCCTCTGATGTGTTTCACACCACCCACCAGGGGCTTGGTCACAGGGCAAAATGCGTCAGAGGGCAAGGTCAATACGGCAGCTGAGGCCATTCCTCTACATTGGATTCCTGGGGTCGGTTGAGCAGCGACCTTCACTTGTATTGGCTGATACTGGAATTGCTCAGACTCATGCTCCCCTCTTCTCACTTGCCAGTGGGGTGATCCTTCTCCTTCCATCCATAGCTTGGAGCGGTGCCATAAGGTATACTTTTCACTATATATAATGCTTATCTTTGGGAAGGTCCTACAAGGAGACTGTTCAGGATTAGTGCTTACAGCTCTCGAGGTTGACAGTGGGGTGATCCTTCTCCTTCCATCCATAGCTTGGAGCAGCGCCATAAGGTATACTTTTCACTATATAAAATGCTTATCTTTGGGAAAGTCCTACAAGGGAACTGTCCAAGATTAGTGCTTACAGCTCTCGAGGTTGACCAGATAATGCTAGACATGGGAACTCCACGTGTGCCAATTCCTCTACTTTCCTATCTTTAATTTTACTTTGTAACTCTTCTCTTATAACTGCGGTTTTGGTTGCCCAATCAAAGGCCCACCACAGCACTTTCTTGCATGCCAAAACAGAATTTTTTCCCAGCTGTCCCAGCTATAGCTGCTGCCAATAATCACAGGTAAAATCTGACATGTTGGTTGAACCCAAGTCGTACAATAATTGAATTGGGTACAAATCAGCTCATCCAATTAGATAGTTCAAATCTCAGCCAGTCCCCACTAAAATGGCTGAGATTTGAACCATCTATGGCCATCTTTAGCCTCTTTGTGTTACAGTAAGGTATTAGGGAGTCTAGGGGTCAGTCAAGCTGATAAGGTGTTGCGAGATAGCAGAAATAAATGTCTTTTGTAATTAATGATGTGCTGTTATGCAAATTCTTCAGTGAAGGATTTAAATATATAAAATGCTTATACAGATGAAGGGATGGATGCTGCTCAACCGACCCCAGGAGTCCCATGTAGAGGAATGGCCTCAGCTGCCATACTGGCCATGCCCTCTGATGTGTTTCACAACCACCCACCAGGGGCTTGGTCACAGGGCAAAATGCGTCAGAGGGCAAGGTCAATACGGCAGCTGAGGCCATTCCTCTACATTGGACTCCTGGGGTCGGTTGAGCAGCGACCTTCCCTTCACTTGTATTGGCTGATACTGGAATTGCTCAGACTCTTCTGCTCCCCTCTTCTCACTTGCCAGTGGGGTGATCCTTCTCCTTCCATCCATAGCTTGGAGCGGTGCCATAAGGTATACCTTTCACTATATAAAATGCTTATCTTTGGGAAGGTCCTACAAGGGAACTGTCCAGGATTAGTGCTTACAGCTCTCGAGGTTGACCAGATAATGCTAGACATGGGAACTCCAGGTGTGCCAATTCCTCTACTTTCCTATCTTTACTTTTACTTTGTAACTCTTCTCTTATAAGTAAACCTTCAACGTGAGCACAAAATGTTTATTTCTGTATCATCAGTCACACACATAACCCATATTTTTAGTTATTATTGTAACAATTAAGTCATTTTGGATGCAACACATTTTTTGCATGCTCGCACTAACATATTTTCATGACTATATTCCATATACAAATGTGTAGGTTGTCCTCTAGTGGATTTACAGCAGGTGTGCATTCAGAAACTAGTAGAGCAACAGTGTTTACAAGATATGCAAATAACAGCCTATTCCAGCCTCTCTCAACCTTTATGCCAGAGGAGTCCTTGAAATATTTTTACTTCTCAGGGAACCCAGTTTATGATTAGTTCACTGGGAGTCATTGGGAAAATGTCCCTCACATTGGTGGTCAGCTAGAAGAATGCTCCTTACATTGGTGGTCAGAATGCCACCCTTATAGACAGCTAAAGATCATTGATGTCATCCTGCTGGCTGGAATTGGTCCTGGAATTATGCAGGCACCATCAGATCAGAAGTCAATTAGCCACAGCTCAAGGAACTCCTAACAACCTCTCAACCCTTGAAAAAACATTTAGGTCTCAAGAAACCCCTGCTAAGATTAGTCCATTAATGGGAATTGGAAAAATGCCCCTCACATTGGTGGTCTGCTGGAAGAATGCTCCTTACATTGGTGGTCAGAATGCCACCCTTATAGACAGCTAAAGATCATTGATGTCATCCTGTTGGCTCTGCCAAAGGATGTTGGTCCTGGAATTATGCAGGCACCATCAGATCGGAAGTCAATTAGCCACAGCTCAAGGAGCTCCTAACAACCTCTCAACCCTTGAAAAAATGTTTAGGTCTCAAGAATCCCCTACTAAGATTAGTCCATTAATGGGAATTGGGAAAAGGCCCATCACATTGGTGGTCAGTGATGCTCCTTACATTGGTGGTCAGAATGCCACCCTTATAGACAGCTAAAGATCATTGATGTCATCCTGTTGGCTCTGCCAAAGGATGTTGGTCCTGGAATTATGCAGGCACCATCAGATCGGAAGTCAATTAGCCACAGCTCAAGGAGCTCCTAACAACCTCTCAACCCTTGAAAAAATGTTTAGGTCTCAAGAATCCCCTACTAAGATTAGTCCATTAATGGGAATTGGGAAAAGGCCCATCACATTAGTGGTCAGTGATGCTCCTTACTTTGATGGTCAGAATGCCACCCTTATAAACAGATAGAAAGATCACTGGTGCCATCTTACTGGCTCTGCCAAGTGATGCTGGCCCCCAGAACAGACACTATCAGATTGGAGGTTAATTAGCCACAGCTCAAGGAACCCAAAGCAACCTCTGGAGGAACCCTTGTAATAATTGTTAGGTCTCAGGAAACTCCTTCTAGGATTAATCAATTGGAGTTCGTTGGGAAAATGCTCCTCACATTGGTGATCAGTGGGAAGATTGTCCTCCATACAGTGGTGGTCAGATTGCCACCCTTAAGTAAAGCTAAAAAGATCATCTGCCAAATGACGCTGACCACCAGAACTTTGCAGGTACCATCAGATAGAAGGTGAGTTACCCAGAGCTCCAGGAACCCCTGGAGGAACCCTGGTTGAGAATGGCTGGTCTATTCCTTCCAATATACTGGCAGACATGAACAAAGGCAAAATATCCATCACCGTTCTACAGTAACAAGATGAATAAACAGCACGTAGTGTATGAGCATAAATTACAGGAGTTATCAACATACAGAATTACAAACTATACATATAAACAAATTTTTGAAGAGACTGTTTGCACTGACAGCATTCAGTTGAGAACGGTTAACCACAGATTTTCATTCAAGAGGACATCTCACGTGCTATTATAGATACAACAATGTACAGCCAAAATGCTGCATGAAAAAGTCCTATGATTCTGTAGATGTATATAAACCTTCTGCTATATTGTGCAATATCCACACCACCTCATCCTACACGTTTATGCTGGTGTTCACTAATGCAGAGGCCAGGTTCTCCCTGTGGAAGGATGTAGTTATCAACTCAAGAGTGGAGAAGAGGCCCCATCCTTTTGTTGGTGAGTGATGACCCAGAACCGTAAATGGAATGAAGACTGCAAGAAGAAATGTGTTTAAATGTATATCTCTGCTGAATTATGGCTGTAAATGAATTTTGGAATGCGAATACTTAGCAGGTACGTAATGGGCTTGCTTCTGAGCCCATTTACTTCCTCTCAGTTAAGGTGCATTGCTTTAAAGTGTTACTAAACCCACAACAGTACAATCAGTCTGTATATGCAGTAAAGCGTGCTCGTTATACTCACTGTGGATCCTAAGGGGTTAATCCTCCACATTGTGGAAAAGAAAAAAAAAAAGGCTGTTTGATCCGGTCTTCTTTGATCCTCCCCTTCTTCCACATTCCCCAATCTGTCAGCTGATAGTACAGAGGCCTAGGAGGCACTCTCCACATGCTCAGTTTGGTGTTTATTGCTAAAGAGCTTTTTTTGGGGGGGGGAGGGGTGCATGCGATTGGCACAGGGCCAATCAGCACTGTCCAGAGGGTCAGGGATCATGCAGCCTCATAGGACAGTCAGAGGAGAATGAAAACCCCTCCTACAAGATTACCAGTCACAAGACTGCGCTAATGCTGCTGAGAAAATGTGTTTAGCGACTTATATGTACTAAAATAATTGCCTTTCCATGTTGTGTGTACTGTGGGAGACCAGATATAGTGAATGCGGGGTCCGGGGAGACCAGATATAGTGAATGCAGGGTCCGGGGAGACCGGATATAGTGAATGCGGGGTCCGGGGAGACCGGATATAGTGAATGCGGGGTCCGGGGAGACCGGATATAGTGAATGCGGGGTCTGGGGAGACCAGATATAGTGAATGCGGGGTCCGGGGAGACCGGATATAGTGAATGCGGGGTCTGGGGAGACCGGATATAGTGAATGCAGGGTCCGGGGAGAGAGGATATAGTGAATGCAGGGTCCGGGGAGACCAGATATAGTGAATGCAGGGTCCGGGGAGACCGGATATAGTGAATGCAGGGTCTGGGGAGACCGGATATAGTGAATGCAGGGTCCGGGGAGACCGGATATAGTGAATGCAGGGTCCGGGGAGACAAGATATAGTGAATGCAGGGTCCAGGGAGACCGGATATAGTGAATGCAGGGTCCGGGGAGACAAGATATAGTGAATACAGGGTCCGGGGAGAGCGGATATAGTGAATGCAGGGTCCGGGGAGAGCGGATATAGTGAATGCAGGGTCCGGGGAGACCAGATATAGTGAATGCAGGGTCCGGGGAGACCGGATATAGTGAATGCAGGGTCCGAGGAGACCGAATATAGTGAATGCAGGGGTCCGGGGAGACCGGATATAGTGAATGCGGGGTCCGGGGAGACCGGATATAGTGAATGCGGGGTCCGGGGAGACCGGATATAGTGAATGCAGGGTCCGGGGAGACCGGATATAGTGAATGCGGGGTCCGGGGAGACCGGATATAGTGAATGCAGGGTTCTGGGTTTAGTAACATTTTAAGGCAGCCCATTGAAATAGAACAACTAATGCACCATAGTGTGCCAAAAATCCAACACAAATCTTTATTTGTAATGCATCATTGTGCATTGCGGGGCAGTGTAACAAAAAAGCATTGCTTTAGTTAACAAAAAAAAACTTCAAAAACATGTATAAATTAAAAAAAAAGGGCAGACTTGATGGACCAATTGGTCTTTTTTCTGCCATCACTTTTCTATAATTCCTCTGCATTGAGGTGCCAAAAATGAATGGCAGCACAATGCATATAACATGTTACAGTGAAACATAATAGTGTGAATGGGCTCTAAGTGGTTTTTTGGCACAGCACACATGACCTGATTGCAGCCATATTAGCGCACTTCTAACAAAAACAATCGAGTACTGTCCATGATACTTTATTATTTGCACTAACATCCAATTTTTCAGGACGAGCTTTTGGGGTGTACTGCTTCTTCAACGGCCAAGCAGTGGTGATTGGACCTTGAAGAAGGGAGAACACTCCCAAATGCTCAACCTGAAAATCTGGATGGTAGCGTAAATAAACAAGTATCATGGACAGCATTCACTTGTATTGGCACAGCAAGGAGCTAAGCCCAGTGGTATATTTAGGTTTTGTGCTGCCCTAGGCAACACAAAAATCCCCCCCGTCCCCCACACGGAGAGACCCTGACACCGACCAACACCCCCCTCCCCCATGAAGAGTGCCTGACATTGACCAACAAGACCCCAGCCCCCACCCGAGAGAGCCTTCCACTACCACTGCCCCCCATACATTGGCAACCCCCCCACCCCGGTGGGAGAGAAGACACCTTCACAGCTCTGGACATCCCCGGGAACAAGTCAGGCTCTACATACACCATCAAGCAGTCTGCAGCCTCTCTCAGATCCCACCTGGTCCCCATGCTGCGTGTGTCTCTTCTTCCATCCCTTCTTCAGGGGGATGCCGCTGCCTCCCTGAAAAATGCTGCGGCCCCCCTGAAAGATGCCGCCCTAGGCAAATGCCTTGTGGAAAATATGCTCCTGGATAAGCCATAGGATAAGGCGAGTTATGTTTCAGTAGTTCTATCACTGGTGGGGCATTTCCAGTTACAGAATTTCTAGTGTGACGACTCAGGCCCAAGGATTATTAAACAACGACGGGTTGTTGTAACCTTTAAAGAACCATAAAAACCAAATAGGACTTTACTGGTACAGAAATGGACAACCTCATATTATTGTGTAAAACATGTTTATTGAAACATATCTTCCAAAAATTTACCATAAAAACAGTATTTCAGCTAGTCAGCCCAATATATCACAACATTGTATATCATGACATCAAAGTATCCAGAGACCTCTAGAGAACTTTGATGTCATGATATACAATGTTGTGATATATTGGGATGACAAGCTGAAATACTGTTTTTATGGTAAATTTTTGGAAGATATGTTTCAATAAACATGTTTTACACAACAATAGGAGGTTGTCCATTTCTGTACCAGTAAAGTCCCATTTGGTTTTTATGGTTCTTTATATGATATATGAAGGATGAGGTACGTTTGAAGTCTGGTTTATATAAGAAGGGTTGTTGTAACAGATATCAGCTTGTTAACTAAAAGTAGCTAAATTAGCACACTCTAATTCTAAATTATTGAAATAAACCCAAGGAAAAACATTCACTTTCACCCTTGAAAGCTAACAAAAATTATAAATTATAAAGTCTTTTTCCTTTCCCAAATTATATTAATACATTAAAAAGAATAATCATAAATAGAATAAAAATAGATATAAATAAATATCTTCCTTATCCAAATGTCCACAGGTGCAATTCCAAAAAGCTATAGTCCTCTTTTTTCTTCCAAGAAAATATCTCTCTTATTTTCAATCTTCAAGTAATGTCCAAATATTCATATACCTCAAAAACCAAAAAAAACTCAACATAGTGTATTATCCTTATATCAAAAGGAAAATCGTGCCATACATAGTGAGTCACATCAAACACTAAAATTGTGCATGTGAAAAACAAAAAGTGTGTCTATTTCTATTTTTATTTAATTTTATTTATGAATATTCTTTTCAATGTATTAATATAATTTGGGAAAGGAAAAAGACTTTATAATTTTTGTTAACTAAAACTTGAACTTTCAAAATGTTTGGCAATTAAATGTCCAGCCAATTATTCTGATAACGCAGGGAAAGTCTGAAACAATTTACAACATGCTAATGCAATCTCTTAGACTGTAAGCTCCCAGGATCAGGGCCCTCCGATTCCTCTTGTATCAAATTGTATTGTAACTGTAATGTCTACCTTCATTTTGTAAAGCGCTGAGCAAACTGTTGGCGCTCTATAAATCCTGTATAATAATAATAGTAATAATAATTTGTCCCTACGTTTTATCCTTCTGGATTCTAAACTTGCTAATGTGTCTTTTTGATATGTTTTACATTCAGTACCATTCAATATGTCATAAAAGAAGTAATGAGACCTGCTACTGCTTGCCTCCTTCTAAAAATGCACATTGCCCAGCTGTCTTGGTGACCCTCTTGCTTTAACTGAAGGATTTTCTTTTTCTTATTAGTGCCCCCCATTATTATTAACGCTGAGCGAACTGTTGGCGCTATATAAATACTATATAATAATAATAATAATAATTATTACTACAGGTTATTAATTTAGTGCTGACAATTTACATAGCACTCTGCATACTGTATAATCACATTGGTCCCTGCCCTCAAGGGGCGTACAGTCTAAGCTCCCTAACTCACATTCATACATACACGGGACAAGTAACCTACCAGCATGTCCCTGAAACGTGGACGGAAGCCAGAGTACCTGGAGGAAGCCCACACAAGCACAGGAGGAACATGCAAACTCCAGGTAGGTAGTGTTGTAGTTTGAATTCGTACCAAGGACCCCAGCACTTTCATACATACACATACTAGGGACAAGTAACCTACCAGCATGTCCCTGAAATGTGGAAGGAAGCCAGAGTACCTGGAGGAAGCCCACACAAGCACAGGAAGAAGATGCAAACTCCAGGTAGGTAGTGTTGTAGTTGGAATTCGTACCAAGGACCCCAGCACATTCATACATACACATACTAGGGACAAGTAAAAGACCAGCAAGTCCCTGAAATGTGGACGGAAGCCAGAGTACCTGGAGGAAGCCCACACAAGCACAGGAAGAAGATGCAAACTCCAGGTAGGTAGTGTTGTAGGTGGAATTCGTACCAAGGACCCCAGCACATTCATACATACACATACTAGGGACAAGTAACCTACCAGCATGTCCCTGAAACGTGGACGGAAGCCAGAGTACCTGGAGGAAGCCCACACAAGCACAGGAGGAACATGCAAACTCCAGGTAGGTAGTGTTGTAGGTGGAATTCGTACCAAGGACCACAGCACATTCATACATACACATACTAGGGACAACTAACCTACCAGCATGTCCCTGAAATGTGGAAGGAAGCCAGAGTACCTGGAGGAAGCCCACACAAGCACAGGAGGAACATGCAAACTCCAGGTAGGTAGTGTTGTAGGTGGAATTCGTACCAAGGACCACAGCACATTCATACATACACATACTAGGGACAACTAACCTACCAGCATGTCCCTGAAATGTGGAAGGAAGCCAGAGTACCTGGAGGAAGCCCACACAAGCACAGGAAGAAGATGCAAACTCCAGGTAGGTAGTGTTGTAGTTGGAATTTGTACCAAGGACCCCAGCACATTCATACATACACATACTAGGGACAAGTAAAAGACCAGCAAGTCCCTGAAATGTGGACGGAAGCCAGAGTACCTGGAGGAAGCCCACACAAGCACAGGAGAAACATGCAAACTCCAGGTAGGTAGTGTTATAGTTGGAATTTGTACCAAGGACCCCAGTGCAGCCAGGCAGAAGTGCTAAGCCACTGTGCTGCTCTATAGTGCCAAGCTTCACTCACCCTCTGTGTGCTTCACCAATGTCCCAAACTTCCTCCTCAGTCCAGTGCCATTGGTACTCTTCAGGGCAGAACAACACTACACCAATTCCTGTGAACCCATTCTGTCGTTTACATGCCCCCGAGGGTGGATTCTCATACAGCCTAGGCCCACAGTGCTCCAGGAAGGGGCAGCACTCTCACGTCATTACAGATGAAGAAGAGCTTGGAAGGACATCACAGGACCAGCAAGAAGACCCCAAAAAAATTCCTTCCTCTGTGTACTTGTTCTAAGTCAGAGACCCTGATACTATTCAAATAAAAGGATCACTATGACAGCCAGGTAGCTAGCATTTTAGAAGATCAGCATATGTATTTCTCACTTGACATGTATCCATTGATCACCATAGAAGGTGCTCTTGTTGGAAACTGCACCAAAAATACAAGCAAACGTTTGCTTTGTGTAGATAAAAACCGCACCCTAGTCATGTTGATCCAGCTGATGAAGCCACCCGCATAGTATTTAGTTTTACAGTTTGGCACAAGCAACATTGTCCTTTTACTGAACATTGATATGTAAAATATACAATTTTATCCAGCTCATACAGAGCTCTTACTCACGAGAGTTCTTCATCCAGGATGCAGTACAAGTGTCCCCAATATAGGCAATGCCAGATGGCACTTCTCTACTGCTGGCACAAAGAATTCCCGAGCTGTGTGCAGTGCAAAGCATTAATCCTTCCTGCCCACAATCTATAGATAAATGTTCCCCTGTACAATACCCTGTGTTGAAGGAATGTTATTTGATGTTCCCCCTTTGACAGTTAGTAGCTGACACTGCACAAAGCTGCTATCTGCCATGACGTGTCTAACAATTACAGTATTAAAAAAAAGGGACAATTACATTTTCAGAGGAAAAGGCTTAACTTGTGGATGAAGCCCTCATCCTGCATGTGATCACGGTGTCATAGCTGACATAGAGATCACATGATCAGAAAGCTGACACTGCACAAGGCTGCTCCCTGCCATGATGTGTCTAGCAATTACAGTATTAAAAAAAAGGGGCAATGCCATTTTTAGAGGCTTATCTTGTGAATGAAGCCTTCATCCTCCATGTTATCACCGTGTCATAGTTGACATAGTGATCACATGATAAGGAAGATGACACTGCGAGGCTGCTACCTGCACTGTCTAACAATTACAATTATAAATAAAGGGACAATACCATTTGCAGGCAAATTAATTATTTTGTGAATGAAGCCCTCCACCTGCATGTGATCACTGTGTCATAGTTGACATAGTGATCACATGATAAGGAACCACTCTAATGGGATTAGTGAGAACAGAGCTCTCAATGTGCAGTGGGGGAAATTTGTTAGTACGAGTCAATTGGCTTTATTGGGGGTCCGGGTCTTGTCCAGCCCGAATGACCCTGAATGGAGGTCCATGTCCAGGAACAATCACATCTGCCAAACCCAACAAAGTTCTCCTGCTCTTCTCTTGAACCTCTGTGTTTTCGCTAAGTTCTCTCCAAGAGTCCTCATCTCCCTCCCGCTCAAAGACATCTCCAGCCACAGCCACCATGCCGAGACTGGTGCCAGGAACAAGGAGGGTTATATCGCTGCCTGTATGACCTGGCGTTGCCACCACCTTCAGCCCTTCCCCGCCAGGCAGCAAGTAGGGTTCTCCTCCTCGGAAGTTGTGATAGACGTAGGAGCCATCCCGCCAAAGGTCGTAGGACACTAGAATCTCAGCCTTCGGGAAGAGGTTGAGGTTGCCGACGTGATCGGAGTGTCCATGGGTGCAGATCACGTGGGTGACATCACAAGGAGTCACACCGCGACCCTGAAGAGCCTCTAGGATTATATCACGGGACCACGGGCCACCAGTATCCACCAGGACAGTCAGTGGGCCTTTGACAAGGGTGACCGAGCCATCAGCCTCGAAACGATCGGACCCAACATCTCTGCAGTACCCTTCCAGTAGGATATGGACCGAATGGGGAGAGCCCGGAATGTCATGGGTAGAAAGAGGGGATGTCACATACTGCAAGAGGAGATAAAAAAAAAAACAAAACAGGTCAGGACAGCCTAAGAACCAGCTATAACACGAATAATCTTACTCAAGACTTTGAATCTCTAGCCCAAAGATATTAGAACAATTCAGAGTTAGGAAAGATTGATATTTGCCTGGTTACGTGGATTTACTTACTTTGCCAGAGCCTAACCCTGGAGCTGAGATTTGGAGCCGAGAGGTCCATGAGAACCTGACATGTTGATTATATGGCCTCTTGCTGGTTATATATGTTGGCTCCCACGCAGGAGCGGACTGACAACTCATGGGGCCCCCGGGCAATAGGGGATCATAGGGCCCCTGTGTCCTTGCCCAAACTCAAAAAAGGCTATAAAAAAGGTACCAGGGGCATTTCATGGGGCCCCCTACTGACCCAGGGCCCCCGGGCAGTGCCCAAGTGCTCGATTGGTCAGTGCGCCCCTGCTCCCACGTCCTGAGTGTGCACCACATCAAACAACATCACTCCTCTTAAATATGGGCCATTATTTAACCCCCCCAAAACTGACCATTGTAGTTAAACAGCTGGTCACAGAACTCTTTCTTCTGAGCAGACGCTTTAAAACAGGGGTGGGCAAACTTTTTGACTTGAGGGCCGCAATGGGTTCATATATTGGACCCGGGGGCCGGACCAAGAGTAGATGAATGATGTGTATGTGTCATCCATAGTAAGTATAGTAATATTCCCCCATAGTAAGCATAGTAATTAATCCCCCATATAGTAATTCACCCCCCATAGTAATTCATCCCCCATATAGTAATTCATCCCCCATATAGTAATTCATCCCCCATAGTAATTCATCCCCCATATAGTAATGCATCCCCCATAGTAATTCATCCCCCATAGTAATTCATCCCCCCTATAGTAATTCATTCCCCATATTAAGTCCCCAAGTCCCCCCTGTGTCAATTCACTTACCTTTGCTCCGCGCGTTCCTCTCGCCGTGTTCCCGCACCGTTCCGGTCTTCAGGGGCGGACTGTGAGAGGAGCCTAGCTCCACTCACGTTCCTCACGCTGCCCCGCCTACACACATTCTGACAGCCGATGTTTGCCACGCTCCGCGGGCCGGATTAAAAGGTCCGCCGGGCCGTAGTTTGCCCATTGCTGCTTTAAAATGTCTTTGTGTGTACTGTATGTGTACTGTCATTGGATCAGTGCAGATCACATGCAAACTCTAAAGAGCCAGTCAGAGTGGCTCTGTGCCATAGGAACTCACAATACCTTAGCAGCTTGCTAAAAAGACTATCCCAACCCCTTAGGCTGGCAATACATGGATCAAAGTTCGATTGGCTCAGCAGAAACTGGCTAAATTTCAATCCCATGTATATGCATCCTAGTTGTACAGAAGTTGATCTATGGATCGACTTCCGTACAACCAGCCTGCTGGGTTTTTCCCAAACAATAAGTGCTGCCGACTATAACCAGCAGCACTGATTATTGTGTTCTTACGGTGAGGAAGGCTCCATGCCCATGAGGATACAATAGCACAGCGGGAGAGATTCCCCCCATCCACCTTGAATATGTGAATGGGGCAAATGGCACATTGTTTTTGTCATTCAACTCGCTGGCTGAAAGAAAAAAAATGCATAATGTATGGGCTGCATAAGGCTACTGCACATTTGCATTGTGTTTATCCATGCTGCGAATCTCAATGGCAATCTACTAATTCTTGGGATTTTCAGTTGCAGCGGCTAGACTGTACAGTGCAATGACAGTCTGTTGGCGGCCCCAGCTATACATGATGGTTCGAACAGCAAGCGACTACCTGCGGTGAACCTGGCTGGACGCACATAAAATGAAAGCAACTCTAGATTACAGAGTTTTTGCACAGTGTGGTGTATGGAGCCACAGAATTTAATACAGCTGCATTCAGATCCATAAAAAGGTGTACACATTTCAGATCTGAACACAGCAAATTTGGTGCCCATGAGCCCTAAATTCAGTCTTCAGTGGCTCTCTTTAATCTATAACGCAAAGAACATGGATCTTTTTTTTAACACAACTATGGGGTTGATTTACTAAAACTGGAGAGTGCAAAATCTGGTGCAGCTCTGCATAGAAACCAATCAGCTTCCAGATTTTATTGTCAAAGCCTAATTGAACAAGCTGAGATTAGAAGCTGATTGGCTCCCATGTACAGCTACACCAGATTTTGCACTCTCCAGTTTTAGTAAATCAACCTAGAGTGTTATCAGTTTTGAAGCATTACATTTTAGGCCTCCTGCACACTGGACATCTCTCCTAATTGCCTTTGCTCCTGGCAGTGGCCTGTTAGCAGGCCCTTCCTCTCTCTGATCAACGTCTTGTTAGTTTCGCTCTCTCTCTGTTTTCCGCCACCAGTCCCTCCAACCGCCTAACAATTACTCCTAGAGACCTTCACCACTTTAACCCTTCTCTTCTCCACTCTGCTACTGATGCTAAACAATACCTTTATTCTTCAAAAAATATTCCATACACATAGGGGCATATCTACCACGAGGCAAACAAGGCGTTTGCCTAGGGCGGCAATTTTTAGGGGGGTGGCACCGCCCCCCAGAAGAAAGAACCGTTTGAGAAGCGGCAAACAGAGCCATGCAGGGCCGCCATCAGGAGGGTACCTTTGGTACTCTTGCAGTGGCCCGGACAGCAGGAGGACCGATGTGGGGGAGGGCAGTTGCAGAGCGATGCTGCTGTACCTCTCCTCCAGCAGCTGACGAGCCGGGACCAGGGGACAGCCTGGAGCAGGGAGAGGACCCAGAGGAAGGTGAGCTGTGCTGTGTTCTGTGGGATCTCCCTGCCTCCCTCCCTGCACTGACAGATTGTATGGGGCTGCACCCCCCCCCCCCCCTTCCTGCTGCACAGAGATCAGCAGCCCTTGGAGGAGGTGTGTGTGTGCAGCCCCATACGATCTGAGAAGCGAAGAGAGAGAGAGGGAAGAGAGAGAGAAGGGGAAGAGAGGGGGAGGGAGGGAAGAGAGAGGAGAGAGAGAGGAGGGGGAGGACGAGAGAGAGAGAGAGAGAAGAGGGAGGAAGAGAGAGAAGAGAGAGAGAGAGAGAGAGAGAGAGAGAGAGAGAGAGAGAGAGAGAGAGAAGAGGGAGGGAGGGAGAGAGAGAGAGAAGAGGGAGGGAGGGAGAGAGAGAGAGAAGAGGGAGGGAGAGAGAGAGAGAGAGAAGAGGGAGGGAGAGAGAGAGAGAGAAGAGGGAGGGAGAGAGAGAGAGAGAAGAGGGAGGGAGAGAGAGAGGAGAGAGAGGGAGGGAGAGAGAGAGAGAGAAGAGGGAGGGAGAGAGAGAGAGAGAAGAGGGAGGGAGAGAGAGAGAGAAGAGGGAGGGAGAGAGAGAGAGAGAGAGAAGAGGGAGGGAGAGAGAGAGAGAGAGAGAAGAGGGAGGGAGGGAGAGAGAGAGAAGAGGGAGGGAGGGAGAGAGAGAGAAGAGGGAGGGAGGGAGAGAGAGAGAAGAGGGAGGGAGGGAGAGAGAGAGAAGAGGGAGGGAGGGAGAGAGAGAGAAGAGGGAGGGAGGGAGAGAGAGAGAAGAGGGAGGGAGGGAGAGAGAGAGAAGAGGGAGGGAGGGAGAGAGAGAGAAGAGGGAGGGAGGGAGAGAGAGAGAAGAGGGAGGGAGGGAGGGAGGGAGAGAGAGAAGAGGGAGGGAGGAGGGAGAGAGAGAGAAGATGGAGGGAGAGAGAGAGAGAAGAGGGAGGGAGAGAGAGAAGAGGGGAGGGGGAGAGAGAAGAGGGAGGGGGGGGAGAGAGAGGGAGGAGGAGAGAGAGAAGAGGGAGGGAGGGAGGGAGAGAGAGAGAGGGAGGGAGGGAGAGAGAGAGAAGAGGGAGGGAGGAGAGAGAGAGAAGAGGAGGGAGGGAGAGAGAGAGAAGAGGGAGGGAGGGAGGGAGGGAGGGAGGGAGGAGGGGGGAGGGAGGGAGGAGGGAGAGGGAGAGAGAGAGAGAGAGAGAGAGAGAGAGAGAGAGAGAGGGGGGGGGTGAGAGAGAGAGAAAGGGAGGGAGAGAGGAGAGAGAGAGAGAGAGAGAGAGAAAGAGAGGGAGAGGGAGAGAGAGAGAGAGAGAGGGGGGAGAGAGAGAGAGAGGGAGGGGGAGAGAGAGAAGAGGGAGGGAGAGAGAGAGAAAGAGGGGGGGAGAGAGAGAGAAGGGGAGGGAGAGAGAGAGAAGAGGAGGGAGAGAGAGAAAGAGGAGGAGAGAGGTGAGAGAGAGAAGAGGGTGAGAGAGAGAGAGAGAGAGAGTGGGTGAGAGAGAGAAGAGGGTGAGAGGAGAGAAGAGGGTGAGAGAGAGAGAAGGGGTGAGAGAGAGAGAAGAGGGGGGGGGAGAGAGAAGAGGGGGGGGGGAGAGAGAGAAGAGGGGGGGGAGAGAGAGTTAAAAACGAGAAAAGAGGTAGGGGGGAGAGAGAAGGGGGCGAGAGGGGGAAAGAAAGAGAGTGATAGGGGGAAGTGAGAGAGAGAAGGGAGAGAGGGGGGGGAGAGAGGGGGATGGGGGAAAACCGGTAGAAGACCTGAGCAGGTATGACATGTTTGTTATTTATATTGAAAAAATTTGAAAGCTTACAATATTTTAGTAGGCCCTGTCATTTATTTTCCATGAAATTGTTTCTTACCAAGTTTTTCTGCATTCTTGTAGCATCCTCTGTGAGCTCCCTAACCTCTCCTTTCCCCCCCTCACTTCCCGTTGGAATGAGCAGTGCACGTTAGTTGTGGCCTACTGCCCTATGCACACTACAAATCCCATAGTACATCTTGGGAGCAAAGGAAGAAAGAGTGACTGAGTTCCTACATACAAAGGGATCATGGAAAACAAACGTAGCCATGATGTTGTGGGCAAAAAGATCAAGAGTCTTCTGGCCTATCAGTCATGGTATGATGTAATGGTGAAGTTCAGGAGTCTCCTGGCCTGTCAGACATGGTGAACGGGAAAAATCAGGGGTCTCCTGACCTGTTATTCATGGTGTGATGTCATGGTTGGTGGGACAGATCAGGAGACTCCTGGCCTGACAATCATGTTATGATGTCATGGTGGGTGGGACAGACTGGGAGTCTCCTGGGCCTATCAGTCAAGGTATGGTGTCATGGTGGGAGGGACAGATCAGGAGTCTACTGGCCTGTCAATCGTGGTATGATGTCATGGTGGGCAGGACAGATCAGGAGTCTCCTGGCCTGTCTGTCAAGGTATGATGTCATGGTGGGCAGGACAGATCAGGAGACTCTTGGCCTGTCAGTCAAGGTATGATGTCATGGTGGGCAGGACAGATCAGGAGACTCTTGGCCTGTCAGTCAAGGTATGATGTCATGGTGGACAGTACAGATCAGGAGACTCCTGGCCTGTCAGTCCAGGTATGATGTCATGGTGGGCAGGACAGATCAGGAGACTCCTGGCCTGTCAGTCCAGGTATGATGTCATGGTGGGCAGGACAGATCAGGAGACTCCTGGCCTGTCAGTCCAGGTATGATGTCATGGTGGGCAGGACAGATCAGGAGACTCCTGGCCTGTCAGTCCAGGTATGATGTCATGGTGGGCAGGACAGATCAGGAGACTCCTGGCCTGTCAGTCCAGGTATGATGTCATGGTGGGCAGGACAGATCAGGAGACTCCTGGCCTGTCAGTCAAGGTATGATGTCATGGTGGGCAGTACAGGTAAGGAGTCTCCTGGCCTGTTAAAGTATGATGTTATGGAAGGTGGGACAGACTGGGAGTCTGAGATGCCCAGGTCCTCTCACTTCAGCCAGTCATGATGTCATTAAATATGAATCACACTGGGAATATCAGATCACCATTGGCCCCAAGAAGTAACAGAAACAGAGGCCACAAATTTTGCAAAGAGGAAATAAAGGGAACAAGCCCTTAAGGTTGCTGGCTGATTTCCCGGTCGGAGATTCCCCATCGGCACCCGGCGATCGCCGTGTAAAGCTGACAGGGGAGAGACCTGTGTGTAAACAAGTGTACAATCCAAACGCACACGTTCCTGTGTTCCTGTGTCTCTCTCCTGCCAGCAAGGACATGCTGCTTTGTATTTCTCTGCACAGCATGTCTCCCTAGTAAAACACACAGAGCACATGTTGTAAAACAGCACACAGTTAACCCTTTGATCGCCCCAGATGTTAACCCCTTCCTGCCCAGTGCCATTAGTACAGTGTCAGTGCTTTTTATTAGCCCTGATCACTGTATTGGTGTCACTGGGGATGTCAATGACAGCAAGTCAGTTCCCCCCCAATTGTCAGAATGCCCGGTCCTGCTATAAGTCGCTGATCGCCGCTATTACTATTGAAAAAAGAAAAAAAAAAATCCCAGTGTATATATATACCGCCATTTGTAGACGCTATACCGTTCACATAAACCAATTAATTTACACGCATTGGGATTTTTTTTTCAGCAAAGACACGGAGCAGAATACACCTGAGCCTAAATTTATGATGAAATTTGATTTTTTAAATTTTTTTTACTGGACATGTTTTATAACAAAAAGTCAAAAATATTGTTTTTTTTTTCAAAAGTGTCTTTTTATGGTGCAAAAAATAAAAACCGCAGAGGTGACCAAATACCATCGAAAGAAAGCTCCATTCGTGGGGGAAAAAAAGGACATACATTTAATTTGGGTGCAGCGTTGCACGACTGCGCAATTGTCACAGTAACGCAGCGCCGAATCGCAATAAATGGCCTGGTCAGGAGGGGGGTAAATCCTCTGGAGGACAAGTGGAAAATGTTCATGTGCCCAAATAATGAATCAACCCAGTGAATGGAGAGTGTGATGTCTTTGTAAACAAAGCCCGGTGGTGACAGGTCCCCTTTAAGGCGATAAACAGACCCCAGTTACATTGTATCCATTGATCCTCTCACCTCCATCCTGCAGCTGGACACGTACAGCTCATCACGTGACCCAGCATCCGACTAACCGCAGCCCACCTTCTCATTGGCCAATAGACTCATCCCTAGCCGTTCCTTCTATGGATGAATCTATTGTCCAATCAGAAGGCGGGCTCTTGGGCAGCGACGCAAAGCCCTCCATTCACTGTTACATCTGGCGAACTCAAAATCCGAGAAAAGGCCCAACTTCCGGCCTATACTGTCCACAGAATGTCTGAAAATCTTTGAAAATCTTTTTTTTTTTTTTGAACAGCCAGTTTTTATCAATTCGCATGCGCAGTAGAAGCGCGGCTTTTTTATTTTTTATATAGCTATCGGCCATTTGCGCCTTTTACGCATGCGTGCCGCGGCTTCCGGCTCTGCGTTTCAAGACGCGTTCCACGCCAGGTCTTGGAAGAGGCATAATACACCCGTGTAAATTTGACGTGTAAACGAGTTAACGAAAAAAAACGACATAGAAAAAATTTTCGTATTACTACGAGAAGTCTAAAGGTATTTTGGTTTGGTTTGTCAGCGCGGTTGGAAAGTAACTTTGACACGTTGGTATAGGACCTTGGAGGCACGGCCGGAAGTTTTCCAGGGGACCGGAAGTTTTCCTCGGGACCGGAAGTGATCTTGGGGTTGTTACAGGAGAGCTGCGGTGAGTAATGTGCAGGGCAGTGGAGTGTTCGTCATTACTATGACCATTTATGTGTATACCAGTCTAATTGTGGATGCTATGGCTATTTATATCGGTGCAGAGTGGACATGCAGTGATAGGAATGTAGAAAGGGGGAGGGGATCCACAGTGGAATTCAGGGACCAGG
This sequence comes from Staurois parvus, assembly GCF_062004578.1. NCBI lineage: Eukaryota > Metazoa > Chordata > Amphibia > Anura > Ranidae > Staurois > Staurois parvus. Next base: position 1,479,660 of record NW_028319438.1, read on the forward strand.
TCTAGGAAGAGTTGTTTACAAACTGGGGAAGCTGTTGTGTTGGGCACTGGGCCTGGCTGGCCTCTGCCAGATTGGCTTCCTTAGTACTGGTGTCCCCACAGATGGGAGGAAGCTCCAGGTGTCACCCTGTGACCCCACTGCTGTGTTTCCATGAGTCCCCCACATCTCTGTGTCTGTTTACAGACCTCTACCCTGTGTGATCCCTCCATCCCCTGAGATCGGGGTCAGCGACGCTTCCACCAGACAGGAAGTGAGCGGAGATCTGGAGCAGGGACACCGACAGCCATAGGGATGTCCAGCCTCCCCTCGCTCTACTCATTTCAAATATTTCTGCCTACGTTATTGGAGGTTTCTCCACACTTCAGAACTGGAAATTAAGGGGGAAATCTCTCTAAGCTTGGGTTCCCACTGACGCGGGGCAGAATTCGCAGTGTTTTGTGTGCAAATTCTGCATCAGAATCGCACCCCGTTCATGTGAACCGCTGCGGATGTGTATGTTAAATCAACAACTCTCCGAAGTTGGTCGGAAACGCAGTGCGATGTGCAGAATTGGATCGCATAGGTGTGAATACCCATGTGATCCGATTCTAGTGCGGACCCAAAAAAAGGGTCCTGCGCAATTCTGGTGCGGTGCAATTAGAGCCATGCAAAATGTATGACTCCAATCGCACCGCACACAAATCGCATGTGATATGCACAGGAGTGCGGATCCTGTGCGAATCACATGCGATATACCGCACCGCACATATGTGAACACGGGCTGAGGGTAGATTTAGCCATGTGCCTAATGCAGGCCATTCCAAACGATTTTTCATTGGAAAATCGGAAACGTTCGCTCGGTAATCCGACGGTGCCATCAATAATTTCGAAAATTGGCCGACCAAGTCATAAAGTTCACCCCATATAACAGGCGAAACTTTTGTTCCTTCCAGGTCACGGCTCATGCATGTATTCTTTACGGAGAAACGATCGTACGATTTGACCTTCATTGAGTTGAAAATCTGTCGTTTTTCACAAATTTTCCAACATTATTATCATTATCATACAGGATTTATATATTATTATTATACAGGATTTATATATTATTATTATTATACAGGATTTATATATTATTATTATACAGGATTTATATATTATTATTATTATACAGGATTTATATATTATTATTATACAGGATTTATATATTATTATTATTATACAGGATTTATATATTATTATTATTATACAGGATTTATATATTATTATTATTATTATTATACAGGATTTATATATTATTATTATTATTATACAAGATTTATATATTATTATTATACAGGATTTATATATTATTATTATACAGGATTTATATATTATTATTATACAGGATTTATATATTATTATTATTATACAGGATTTATATATTATTATTATTATACAGGATTTATATTATTATTATTATTATTATACAGGATTTATATATTATTATTATTATACAGGATTTATATATTATTATTATACAGGATTTATATATTATTATTATTATTATACAGGATTTATGGCGCCAACAGTTTGCTCAGCGCTTTACAATATAACGGGAGACAATACAGCAACAATACAGTTCAATACAAGAGGGATAGGAGGGTCTGATCCTTGGAGCTTACAATCTAGGAGGGAGGGGCTAGTGGTACAAAAGGTAGTAACTGTGGGGGATGGACTGGTTGGAAGAGTAGAAGATTCCATTATTAGCTGAGGGCAGGATAGGCTTCCTTGAAGAGACAGGTTTTCAGAGATCGCCTAAAAGTGAGCAGAGTAGGCGATAGTCTGATAAATTGGGGTAGAGAGTTCCAGAGGATGGGGGAAGCTCTGGAGATGAGCATGGGAGGAGGAGACAAAGGAGCTATGTTCCCTGAACATGCCCGATCACCGAAAAGGGGAGGAGCCACGAAAATCAATCGGTGCCATTGACCCACTAACAGAGCGAAAATCGGCTGATTATTCTTAGGTCTGATTTTCGGCCGCAAAATCGGTCGAATTTTGACCCATGTATGGCCGGCATAAATCTTCCTTTCCTCTGAAACCTGATCTGTGTTCGGATTGGACTTCAGAGGCTACAGACAGAGGAAGCAATGCGTCACCTGTCAGTACTTTCTGAAGCACGATCCGAACATGGATCGAGCTTCAGAGGAACGGAAGATTGCACAGGGTTGCGAGGCATTTGTGGGGCTTCTCCATTTGCTGGACTGTGTAGTGTTCAGCAGGCTTTCTGCCTTTTGTTTGCCACATGCAGGGTGAACTTGGGCGTGCAGCAAAGAATCGCGGCTGCGGCATGATGTAACGAGCTCTCACCCCCCCCCCCCCGTTAACTGCTTCATTTGGACCTGCAATTGGGGGCTAGCAAAAATGCATAGCTGAGCCGCATTTCTGCTGCCTGCCAACAGTCCCCCTTACCCCTTTAGCTGCAATAAGCAGTTGACGGGGGTGTTTACATGCCTTGGGTGTAGCGATCGGCGGGTGGCAAGCCAACCATGTGCAAAAGTGGGGTTAAACAGACGGTAAGGATGTGCCGCATCGCTTCCTCACCGCCTGTCAGTAGCCTCTGAAGCAAAAGGAAAAAGGAGATTTAGATGCACATCTCCAAACAGAGCGGTGGATGGCATTGAAAACCTCACTGGGGTTCTTTCCCTCTCTATGTAATACGAAACAAAAAAAGAAAAACCTGCTGGACATACACTTCTTAGATTGTAAGCTCCCAGGATCAGGGCCCTCCTATCCCTCTTGTATGGAACTGTATTGTTGCTGTATTGGCTCCTGTTATATTGTAAAGCGCTGAGCAAACTGTTGACGCCATATAAATCCTGTATAATAATAATAATATATAAATCCTGTATAATAATAATATATATAAATCCTGTATAATAATAATATATAAATCCTGTATAATAATAATAATATATATAAATCCTGTATAATAATAATAATATATAAATCCTGTATAATAATAATATATAAATCCTGTATAATAATAATATATAAATCCTGTATAATAATAATAATATATAAATCCTGTATAATAATAATAATGTATAAATCCTGTATAATAATAATATATAAATCCTGTATAATAATAATATATAAATCCTGTATAATAATATATAAATCCTGTATAATAATAATAATATATAAATCCTGTATAATAATAATAATAATATATAAATCCTGTATAATAATAATATATATAAATCCTGTATAATAATATATATAAATCCTGTATAATAATAATAATATATAAATCCTGTATAATAATAATAATAATATATAAATCCTGTATAATAATAATAGCCACCCGATTCCTGGGGCCTTTTTACTCCGGAATCCCACTCAGTTCCAGAGCTTTTCTTTGTCCCTTTTGTTTGTTTTGTTTTTGGCAATGTATCAGTTTGGTACTTTATACATTTTACCTTTTGTAGTCTACACCAATGTTTCTCAGCCAGGGTGCCCCAAGCACTGGTACCAGTTTGCCCTGGATCAGCTTCATGGTGTGCGGCAGCATAACAACCAATGATACTCAAGGGCTAGGATGAATGGCGTCATTCAGTGCTTCGGTAATGGCGGCTGGCCTGCCTCCACAATAGCAATGCATGGCTCTGATCCAGTATAGACTGCATGTATAGCTATCCCCAGCATTCAGGAGAAGACAGACGTCCACTTCTTGCTCTCTGTACACTGTTTGGGCCAAAGGTATGGTTTAAATGTGTTCGGGAGCCTCTGTGATGGAGACTTTGTGACTGAGGGGGGGGAGTCTGTGATGGGGGAGGCCAGTGTGAATGGGGGGGACTATGTGATTGGTGTCCTCTGTGATGGGTGGATGATGTAAATGGTGGGCTGTATAATGTGGGAACTGTGTGATTGGGAGGAGCTGTAACTGGGGAGGCCCGTGTGACCAGGGTGTCCAGCTGTGGTGGGAATATGTGTTTGGTGGTCTCTGTGACCATAATACTGTATGATTGGTGGGCTCTGCGACCATAAGTTTTGTGGGTTGTCTCATTGTTGCCCATCTAGTGCACCTGTTGTTAATTTCATTTAACACCAAAGCAGCTGAAACTGATTAACAACCCCCTCTACTACTTCACTGACCTGATCAATATCTCAGGAGTTTCATTGACTTGATGCTGTACTCTGAATAAAAAGTGTTCCTTTCATTTTTTTGAGCCGTGTATTAATTAATAAAAGGTCAGTTTTTATATGTTGGGGAGAGGGGGGGATAACAATGGTGCAAATTGTTTTGCATTTCTTCTCGTGGAAGATGTGCTTGCTGGAATCCGCAGATACCCCGTAACAAGCAGGATCTTCTAAGAACTCTTCAGTAAAACCTATTGGTGAGATTTATACCTTCTAAATATTGGTGCACCGAAATGAAAATTCTGGTGCTGAAACCGATACCGAAAATTCAGAATGCATGTGGCCGAAAATCGAAATTTCTGCGTATTTGGGGTTGAGGAGGCTCAATTTTTTTTTTTGTATTTTTTTTTTTAACTTTAATGTGTATTTTTATTTTTTTCAACTTATGATTTTGCTATCACATAGAGACCAATAGTGCCCTATGTGATAGCATAGGGCACTATTGGTCCCCTATAGTGCCCTATTTGATAGCATATGAGTGACAGGTCCTCTTTGTAGGGGGCAGTGTGTGCAAGGAGGGGGCAGTGTATATAGTGAGGGAGCAGTATATAGACTCAGACTCCCTCACTGGCTGCCCTTATGTCACTGCTGGTTTTTAAATGTAATTACCGGCTTTTTTGTTCTCCACTAAAGCTCCAAGAATGAGCGGCCATTCTCCCCTCTGCTAAAGGAAACAAAGGGGCGGGTCACTGGGTGACCCCGCCCCTTAGTGTAGGAGAGGATGACAGCTCATTCTCGGAGCTATAGTGAAGGGGGGAAAAAAGCCACTAATCACATTTAAAAACCGGCATTGTTTTTAAATGTAATGGTTTTTTTCTTCGCTATAGCTCAAAGAATGAGCTGTCATCCTCTCCTCTTCTAAGGGGCGGGGTCACCAAGTGACATTACCCACTGACCGCGCCCCTTCGTTTCTTTTAGTGCAGGAAAGGATGACAGCTCATTCTTGGGGTTATAGCAAAGAAAAAAGTCGGTAATTGCATGTAATGTAATTACCGGCTTTTGTTTCCCTCTTCACTATAGCTCCAAGAATGAGTGGTCATCCTCTCCTCCACTAAGGGGTGGGGTCACCCAGTGACATTACCCAGTGACCCCGCCCCTTAGTTTCCCTTAGCGGAGGAGAGGATGACAGCTCATTTTCAGAGCTATAGTGAAGGGGAAAAAAAAGCAGGTAATTAAATTTAAAAACTGGCATTGTTTTTAAATGTAATTACCAACTTTTTTCTTCGCTATATCTCCAAGAATGAGCTGTCATCCTCTCCTCCTCTAAGGGGTGGGGTCACCCAGTGTTATTACCCACTGACCACGCCCCTTAGTTTCTTTTACTGCAGGAAAGGATGACAGCTCATTCTTGGAGATATAGTGAAGAAAAAAAGCTGGTAATTACATTTAAAAAATGCCGTTTTTTAAATGTAATTACCGACTTTTTTTTCCTCTTCACTATAACTCCAAGAATGAGCTGTCATCTTCTCCTCTAAGGTGCGGGGTCACCCAGTGACATTACCCAGTGACCCCGCCCCATTGTTCCCCTTAGCATAGGAAAGGATGACAGCTCATTCTCAGAGTTATAGCGAAGGAGGAAAAGAAACGGTAATTACATTTAAAAACCAGCAGTGACATTAAGTGGTATCTCACTATGCACACTGCTCCTCTTCTGCCATTCTCCGCGCTCCCCCCCCACCCCCCCATATGCAGTACACACAGCCCCTGTCAGCATCTGTATCGGCTAAAATGTTCCTATCGGCATTTATAGTGGGGATCGAAAGTTTGGGCACCCCAGCTAAAAATTTGTATTAATGTGCATAAAGAAGCCAAGGAAAGATGGAAAAATCTCCAAAAGGCATCAAATTACAGATTAGACATTCTTATATGTCAACAAAAGTTAGATTTTATTTCCATCATTTACACTTTCAAAATAACAGAAAACAAAAAAATGGCGTCTGCAAAAGTTTGGGCACCCTGCAGAGTTAATATCTTGTACTGCCCCCTTTGGCAAGTATCACAGCTTGTAAATGCTTTTTGTAGCCAGCCAAGAGTCTTTCAATTCTTGTTTGAGGTATCTTTGCTCATTCTTCCTTACAAAAGTCTTCCAGTTCTTTGAGATTTCTGGGCTGTCTGTCACGCACTGCTCTTTTAAGGTCTATCCATAGATTTTCAATTATGTTGAGGTCAGGAGATTGTGAAGGCCATGGCAAAACCTTCAGTTTACGCCTCTTGATGTAATCCCCCGTGGATTTCGAGGTGTGTTTAGGATCATTATCCATTTGTAGAAGCCATCCTCTCTTTAACTTCAGCTTTTTCACAGATGGCATCAAGTTACCATCCAAAATTTGCTGAAATTTCATTGAATCCATTTTTCCTTCTACTCGTGAGATGTTCCCTGTGCCACTGGCTGCAACACAACCCCAAAGCATGATTGATCCAACCCCATGCTTAACAGTTGGACAGAGGTTCTTTTCATTCAATTCTGTGCCCCTTCTTCTCCAAACGTACCTTTGCTCATTCCCGCCAAAAAATTAAATTTTAACCTCATCGGTCCACAGAACTTGTTTCCAAAATACATCAGGCTTGTCTATATGTTCATTTGCAAGGTTCAAACGATGATTTTTGTGGTGAGGACGTAGAAGAGGTTTTCTTCTGATGACTCTTCCATGAAGACCATATTTGTACAAGTATCTCTTTATAGTGGAATAGTGTACCACAACTCCAGTGTCTGCCAGATCTTTCTGGAGGGATCGTGCAGTCAAACGTGGGTTTTGAATTGTTTTTCTCACAATCCTGCGAGCTGTTCTGTCTGATATTTTTCTTGGTCTTCCAGATCTTGCTTTAACTTCCACTGTCCCTGATGACTGCCATTTCTTAATTACATTCCGAACAGAGGATATTGACATCTGAAAACGCTTTGCTATCTTCTTAAAGCCTTCTCCAGCTTTGTGAGCGTCAACTATTTTCAGTTTCAGTTTTCTAGACAACTGCTTAAAAAAACCCATGGTGCTGATTGTTGGGGCAAGGTCAGATGAGTCGGGGCATTTACAACCTTTGAGATTGACATCACCTGGTCTTCCCAGACGATGATTGAGAACAATCCATGACACTGGCAGGTCTCAGCTTTGCAAAGGGGGCAGTGCATGCTATAAACTCTGCAAGGTGCCCAAACTTTTGCAGATGCCATTTTTTTGTTTTCTGTTATTTTGAAAGTGTAAATGATGGAAATAAAATCTAACTTTTGTTGACATATTATAAGAATGTCTAATCTGTAATTTGATGCCTTTTGGAGATTTTTCCATCTTTCCTTGGCTTCTTTATGCACATTAATACAAATTTTTAGCTGGGGTGCCCAAACTTTCGATCCCCACTGTATGTTCACCCGATATGTTTCGGCCACTGAAATTTCAGTGCATCCCTACTTCTAAACTATCAGAGATTTTAATGCGGTGATTTAGTTGATGAAGAACAAGCACATTGTCTCTTATATCTCCATATTCATACCGTTTGCTTCTCCCTGCACCCTCCAGGCTCTCCAAACACAACCCCCTGTCATGGCGGAGGGGAAGAAGATCGGGAATGCTCTCCTCCCCAGTGAGTCCATGAAAGTGATCGCAGAGTCTATAGGAGTCTCACAGATGTCAGAGGAGACCTGCCAGCTGCTCACACAAGAAGTCAGCTTTCGGATAAAGGAAGTCACTCAGGTCAGAGGTCACCTCATTTGAAGAGAGATGGTGGGGGGTGGCATAATCAGATATTTTCTAAGATATTCTGCAACTCTAGCACAGCCTTTATTAACCAGGGTTCTTCTAGAGGTTCCTCATAAGAAAGTGCAGCGCAACTGTCTATATTCACCCCCCTTCATAACAGTGCATATGTCAATAACAGTGATAAACAGTGATAACAATCGTAATCATTAATGTCCCATCAATACAGAGTCCACGCAATACACCTGTTTGTGTCTATAAGTGACACTGGGAGTATCCTGTTCTTTTCTACTGTTCGGTGCATCACCACCACACCAGCTGAAAGACCTGCTCACCTCAAAATGAGGTAATATGCGCTCATCTGGATATTCACAGCCTCCTCCAATTTAGATCCAAATCTTCCTCCTAACTCCTCGCACCCTCCTTCTGCTCAGACATCCAGCAGGTTGCAAGACGGCTGCAATGCATCAGAAAGTAGGAAACCCAGTCTTTGGCAATGTCCATGGGTTCCAGATTTCAGGCGAAGCATCAGAAAGTAGGAAACCCAGTCTTTGGTAATGTCTATGGGTTCCAGACTTCAGGCGAAGCATCAGAAAGGAGGAAACCCAGTCTTTGGTAATGTCCATGGGTTCCAGACTTCAGGCAAAGCATCAGAAAGGAGAAAACCCAGTCTTTGGTAATGCCCATGGGTTCCAGACTTCAGGCGAAACATCAGAAAGGAGGAAACCCAGTCTTTGGTAATTCCCATGGGTTCCAGACTTCAGGCAAAGCATCAGAAAGGAGGAAACCCAGTCTTTGGCAATGTCCATGGGTTCCAGATTTCAGGCGAAGCATCAGAAAGCAGGAAACCCAGTCTTTGGTAATGTCCATGGGTTCCAGACTTCAGGCAAAGCATCAGAAAGGAGAAAACCCAGTCTTTGGTAATGCCCATGGGTTCCAGACTTCAGGCGAAACATCAGAAAGGAGGAAACCCAGTCTTTGGTAATGTCCATGGGTTCCAGACTTCAGGCAAAGCATCAGAAAGGAGAAAACCCAGTCTTTGGTAATGCCCATGGGTTCCAGACTTCAGGCGAAACATCAGAAAGGAGGAAACCCAGTCTTTGGTCATGTCCATGGGTTCCAGACTACAGGCAGCCATTGCCAGTAAAGGATTCTCAACAAAATATTACAAACAAACATTTTATTTATGATTAGATTCATTTGTCCAAATACATTTGAGCCCCTGAAAATGGAGGGACTGTGTATACAAATGGTTGCATTTCCTAAAATGTGTACTTGATATTTATGTCCAACCCCTTGAATTAAAGCTGAAAGTCTGCACTTCACATTCATTTGGATTGTTTTATTTTAATTTATTCTGGTGGCATACAGAGCCAAAAGTATGAAGATTGTGCCTGTGTCCAGATATATATGGTCCTCACTGTATATGTATTTCATCCGTATATTAAGCAGTCTACCTAGAGTTCAGTTTTAATATTCTTTACCCATCAATCCTCTGACTTTTTTTTTTTTCTCTGCAGGATGCTATGAAGTTTATGCACGTTGGTAAAAGGCAGAAACTGACCCCCAATGACATTGATGCTGCTCTAAAGCTGAAGAATGTGGAGGTAACAGAATGACACAATAGGAAGAGACTGTATACATGTACACAGTACAACAGCCTCAGATTAGCAGTCTTACCAGGAGACAGCATAGATAATTCTGTCTATTTACTAACACCTTGGGGCACCTGATGATTTTTAATGGGAGATATTGAGTTTTTTTCTGTTGTGGGCAATCCTCACTGTCTGTTGCCCCCATAGTGCAGGAATGGTGAATATACTGTATGTTGTGAGTAAGGATAAAGAGAAGGCATACCAAAGTACGGGGAAATTTTATTCTCAACAGATTTCAGGGGAATACCCTTCCACAAAGCTGAACACCAGCCAGAAGGAATAGAATCATATTAGGAAGGCGTTCGCATAGCTTGTACCAATATTACACTCTAATTTTCCAGTACATTTGTCAGCTAATTCCTACATATTTACATAGTTGGTAAAGTTGAATAAATACATCAGTCCATCCAGTTCAACCTGTAAAGGTCCCTTATATTGCTTGTTTATGGTATCTCCCTGTTTGTTTGGCCGGACACTGTTCTCTCACTTTGGAGAAATTGTTTCTGGTCATGTTTCCTGAAGCAGAGCGGTGGTGCTTCTTTCTGTGGATGGGCACGATCTCCACAGCACAGGTTGCCATTGGGCCATAGGCACTGATTGGCAGCTATGCTAATTGATGCAGCACTGTGGCTTAGTGGTTAGCAGTCCTGCTTTACAATTTGAACCCCAACCTCAACGCTACCTGCATGGAGCTTAAGTGTTCTTCTTGTGATTGCTTGGGTTCCTCCTGTAATCCAGTTTCCTGCCAAACTCCAAAGACATGATGGTAGGTTAAATGACTCCTTTTTAAGGCAGAGCTCCACCTAAAAGGGGAAGCTCCGCTTTAAGGACTGCTTCCCCGCTCTCCATTAAGGATTGGCACCTTTGGGAGGCAGGTACCCGAATTTGAGTTACCCGCTCCCATTTCCAGTCCGATTGCCTAGGCCAGGGGTAGGCAACCTGCGGCTCTCCAGCTCTTGCAGGTCTACAAGTTCCATCATGCTTCTACAAGTCATAGCTGTAACTGTCAGTTTTGTAATGTTGCAATGCCTCATGGGAAATGTAGTTCCACAACAGCTAGAGTGCCGCAGATTGCCTACCCCTGGCCTAGGCGATCGGAAGTGGAAGGTGTCCTCCCACCCTCCCTGTAGTCTTTTGAGACACGTGAAAGGTCCCAGAAGACTACAGGACCATTCACGAAGCGCAGCGCTACTCGCACATGCTCAGTGGGTACCCGGCTGTGAAGCCGCAAGCTGTCACAGCCGGGTGCCCACACTGAAGATGCCGGCCTCCTGGGATCCAGGACGGCCAGTGAAACGGGCTGCGGGGGACACGCCATGGGACCGAGTGTTAAGTATCCGGGTATGACCAGAAATGTGTGGGAACAGAGGCGTAGTCAGGGCTGGAGAGGTTGAATGGTCAGGCAGGCCGTTAGGTACTGTCAGGCACCGCCCGGCGGGATCTCTAGTACCCACAGAACGGAATTCCCCAGGGCGCGGAGTCTAAGCCCCAGTATGCCTTTTCACCAGAGCCCCTGATGGTGGGGATGGACTTGGCGCAGGACTGAGACCAGGTCGCAGCCCCTGAGTGCACCCAACTGTGGTAGAGGGGTCCGCCGAGGGTATGTACCGGGGGCAAGCCTGACGTGAAGAGGCTGGCAGACCTGGTAACAGGGACAGATCCGTGCGGGATGGATGGATGGATCGTCTGGGTAGCGTCAGGCGTAGTCAGGCAGGCCAGGTCAGCAACGTGTGGGCAGCGAGGTACCGGAGGAGCAGGCAGAGAATAGTCAGGGTCACAAGCCGGGTTCAGTAACTCACGGGCAGCGCGGTACAGAGGGTCAGGCAAGCCAGGGATCAAGCAGGAAAAGTCAGCAGAGGTCAGGATCAGGCAAGGTCGGCAACAAATCAGATAGTCAGCAGAACAGGAACACAGGATACACGGTACAGGGGCTCATGGGAAACATACACCAAGGCACTGACTGCAGGTCTGGCCATTCCTTAAATACACCTCCTGCAATCAGCCCCAGGTGTTGGCTGATTGCAGGAGTGAGCTTCTGGCTGCTGAGAGCACCCGCTGGTCAGCCCTGGTACTGCAGCCCACACGGCAGGTGAGTCCCACCACCAGTGCTGAGTCCATTCCTGACACCGAGGGACAGGTAAGTGGCTGTTTTTTAACTGTTTCCCAAAACAGTAAGCATGCCATTGAAGATCTAAATATTGTATAAGCGAGCGCTAAATAAATTATGAAGTATATAAATATGAAAATTGTAGAATTAATGATCTAAGAATAGCTGCTAGCACTCTGGATATCGGCAACAGTCCCAAAATCAACTTAAAAGGTATAAGTGCAGCGCTATAAACACATGTAACATAAATAACATATATCAATAAAGTGCAGAGAAGTGCGTCAGAAGTGCATATTGATGCACATAATTGCACATTTGACACACTTCTCTGCACTTTATTGATATATGTTATTTATGTTACATGCGTTTATAGCGCTGCACTTATGCCATTAAAGATAACTCACAGTTGCTTGTGCCCTGAACTGTCAAGCCATCAAATAGCTGGTATTATAACTGATCACATGTGTAGCACTACGGCAACTGCAGATCGAACAAAGGCTAATATGGCAGCTTTCTTGATTGTAAAGGATTAAAGGGTTTAAGGCTGGAACACAGGCCAAATATCGGTCGATTCAATAAAACCTGGCTGACATTTGTCCAGTGTGTATAGCAGCCTGTCTGACAGAAGCTGGGTGTTAGATGTCGAATGGGCATGCTGGAAAACTAGCATCCAATTAGCGCTGGCAGCCAATTGCAGTGTGTCCTGGTAGGGGGGCGGGGGCAGTCCCCCTGTCAACACAATATCTCAGCGGGGAAGATCACCCCATTTACTTCACTTAGTATGGCGGACCCAGCCTGCTGGGTTGAACAAAAAAAAAAAACTTACCGCGTGTACCTAGCAGTTACAATATACTGGATGATAACACTCCACACCTTTATACAGCTTCTTTATTTGTAAAACATGGCATAACAGGACAATACAAACAAGAGAGTCACAATACACGTAGACCAACCTGCAGCAACACTGGTTTCTAGGAATGTATATCTATAAGGGCTCATGTACACTGCAGCTGATAAACTCACATTTAGAAGCTGTTCAGCGTTTTTTCAGCAGCCCCTGAACTCTCCCTAATGTTTTCCTATGTGTCCATCTACACATCTTCGTTTACAGTCTTTTACAGGCATTTGAGTTTATAGTCGTTTTTTTGAACGCAGAAAACTTGCGTTCAGCAGTTGATTTCATCAGCGTTTCAAATGCAAAACGCTGCAAATCGAGTTTATAAGAGTTTGTGTGTGAAATTTTTTTTTAACTCTTCCAGTTCCCGATGCTGTCCAGAGCCTTTTTTCATCATGTAAAATGCATGCAAAGCATTTTCAAGGTACTCAGATGGACAAAACACTGAACACAGGATGTTCTTACCAAGCTTGTCACACATTGTAATGACCAATTCACACCTCAGACCTCTCCCACCCTTGGAAACAAAAGATATGTTAATGACCATTCACACCTCAAATTCCTCATGAAGACCCCCTGCCAGGTGACCTTAATGACTCCCTCCACCAGACACCTTTCCCATCCTTGGAAACAAAAGATATGTTAATGACCATTCACACCTCAAATTCCTCAGGAAGACCCCCTGCCAGGTGGCCTCAATGACCCCCTCCACCAGACACCTTTCCCACCCTTGGAAACAAAAGATATGTGAATGACCATTCACACCTCAAATTCCTCATGAAGACCTCCTGCCAGGTGACCTTAATGACTCCCTCCACCAGACACCTTTCCCACCCTTGGAAACAAAAGATACGTTAATGACCATTCACATCTCAAATTCCTCATGAAGACCCCCTGCCAGGTGACCTTAATGACTCCCTCCACCAGACACCTTTCCCACCCTTGGAAACAAAAGAAATGTTAATGAGCAACTCACACCTAAGCTAATCTCTCACATACTGCTGTCTCTGCTTCTACTCTCTGTATTTCTCTGAAACAGTCTAAAATGGTTAATAATTTAACACTTTTCAGTGCATTCTGGGCATTTGGGAGGTTCTCCTGTGCTTATCTTTAAAAAACGCTTCTAAACGCAAACGCACATAAACGCGTTATGGAAACGCAGCTAAACAGACTTTTTTTAACCTATGTTTTCCAGCAGTCAGTTTCCATCGTTCAGAAGTGTCCCGTGTACATGGGGCGTAAGGGCTGATTCTCACCATCCCGGATGCCAAAAACAATTCTTTTTGGTGTGTGGGCCAGTTTTTTTTTTCCTTTTACTTTATGAAAATGTCACCACAAAATGTGACATTTCATTCACTTTTAGAAGTGGTAAATCAAAATAAATGGTGTTTTCAGTTTATGGTGCCCAGATACAGTTTCGTTCCGTTTCAACTGTGCCTCTGTTGGGGAGAATTTGCTCTGTTTGTCCCTGGTGACACCAGTAAACACAACAGGAAGTGAGGCAAGATCTCCCTAATGGTGACAAACACCATATAATAGCCGGACAGAGGTTTCTTTTTCACTTCCAAAGGTAATCAAAAAATTAAAACATCTTGGCTTGACTTCCACTCTACAAGAAACGTAAAAAATGTAATGATTCCTTTTGACTATATACAGTATATGTACTAATTACTGCAGTAATATTGTCCTCTCTTGCAGCCCATATATGGTTTCCATGCTAAGGAATATCTGCCGTTCCGTTACGCCAGTGGGGGAGGGCGGGAGCTGCATTTCTATGAGGAGAAAGAGGTTGATTTGTGTGACATAATCAGCACCCCACTTCCTCGGGTGCCTCTCGACGTCTCATTGAAAGGTAGGAAATGGTTTTCCCTTGATATTGCGTTTATGGGCAGGGTCCCCAATCATTTTTAACAATTTGAATACCGGGCAATTTTACACCTTCCTGCCCAGACCATTTTTCACGTTTCAGCGCTCTCACAATTTGAATGACAATTGCGCGGTCATACAACATTGTACCCAAACTAAAATTTTGTAATTTTCTTCACACAACTAGAGCTTTCTTTTGGTGGTATTTAATCACCGCTGGGGTTTTTATTTTTTGCTAAATTAACAAAAAAAGACCAAACATTTTGAAAAGAAAACACGTTTTTCTTTGTTTCTGTTATTAAAGTTTACAAATAAATAATTGTTCTTCATAAATTTAGGCCGAGATGTATTCTGCTACATGTCTTTGGTGAAAATAACCCAAATTAGGATGTATTATTTAGTTTGTAGGAAAGTTATAGGGTTCACAAACTATGGTATAGATCTGAATATTGATCAATCCTGAAGTACTGACAGCCAATCTAATTTCTTGAGGTCCAAGAATGTCAGAACAGTACAGATATCCCCCAAATGTCAGGACAGTACAGATATCCCCCAAATGTCAGAACAGTACAGATATCCCCCAAATGTCAGAGCAGTACAGATATCCCCCAAATGTCAGGACAGTACAGATATCCCCCAAATGTCAGAACAGTACAGATATCCCCCAAATGTCAGGACAGTACAGATATCCCCCAAATGTCAGGACAGTACAGATATCCTCCAAATGTCAGAACAGTACAGATATCCCCCAAATGTCAGAACAGTACAGATATCCCCCAAATGACCCCTTTTTGCAGAGTAGACAGTCCGACGTACTTCATAAGAGGAATGGTGAGTTTTTTGAAGTTGTGTTTTTTTTGTCATAATTTTTCGGAAAATGAAAACATAAAAAAAATTATTTTCACTATTTTTTTTTTTTTTATATACTGTCACCAGTGCAGTACAGCATCATCATATAACTGGCATGGCGGTAAACAGGGACACCGACTGGTGACAGTATGAAATAAAAAAAAATATATATATATTTTTTATTTTTTTTTTTTTTTTATTATTTTTAATTTTTTATTACATTTTTTAAAAAAAATTTTAAGATTTTATTTTCATATTTTACTATGACCAAAGTAGTACAATGTTACCTCCTTTTTAACGCTTTGCAAACGCCTAGCAACTGCCGCTAAACCGCTCATGTGGCGCTTTTGGAGAGTTTGTGGAGCGATAAAAACGCTCAGCAAACACCGGACAAACGCTTGTCAAACGTTATAGGGGCGTTTGGCAAGAGTTGCAAAAAAAGTCAAGTGTGAACGAGCTCTTACTGTCACTTTGAGTAGTTTGCTTGGGTCAAGCTCGCCAGAACAAACTATTTTCTACATTAAGGGGTGCACCCGCTGGGGGTGCTGTATAAGCGGTGTGTAGCCACAGCTACATACAGGATACAGCGCTGTGTAATTGAACAAGCTGAAGTAAGAAGCTGATTGGTTACTATGCATAACTGCACCAGATTCTGTGTGCACTGGTTTTAGTAAATCTCCCCCAGTGTGTTGTCATTTATGCCCTGGTTCACATATGTGCGTTCCTGCGGTCTGCATTTTGCGTGGGCACGTGAGCCCATTCATTTGAATGGACTCCCGTGCCCCGGGACACGCAGGGAAGTCCCTGCACTTCTTCTGAAAACGCAGCCCGCACGGGAACCTCGGTTCCCAGTACGGTTGCGATTCCTAGTGCGAATTAATGGCACCCGCCCGCGGGTTCACATTCTTCTGTGCAGGTGGTGCGGCTGCACTGATTTTTGTGCGGATCCGCAACGGCACCACCCGCACAGATGTGAACCAAGCCTAAAAGAGGAAGGTAGACATGCACTATATTTCTGGAACATGAGTAGTGATTTTTTTTTTTTTTTTTCCTCCTTTACGCTTTTAGACCCGGTTCAGACTATTGCAGGTGGCTGTGAGTGAGGGAATTGCAGCGATATCTATAACCCCAAGCAGTCAAAACGCATTGCTGTTTAAAAACACATTCATTCTTAATGGCATCCCCACGCATCTGAAACGGCAGCGCATTTGCAGGTTCGGGATCCGCAGGAACATTGCATGGTACAAAAGCACCATGCGATTTCTCTGCAGCTGAGTTTTGAAAAAGGTGCATGCACATTTTTTCTGTGGAAAATTCAGGCATGGCACCCCATTCAAATGAATGGGCTGCCATTCCTGCGCAAACACCGGCCACAAACCTGCTAAGGTGTGAACCAAGGCTAAAAAGAGGTTTCTAAGAGAGCTGTTTTAGTTTTCCTTTATTACTGATCTTCTGTGTGAATTTTTTTCTTTTCTCAGCTCACTGGTTGAGTATTGAAGGAGTTCAACCCGCCATCCCAGAGAACCCTCCTCCAGGTGACATTATTCATTTTTTATTCTATATTAAGTATTCTCCTTCTCTTCTGGGCTTCTCCTACTTGTATTTTTGTCCTTCCTTCCTTCTGTCCTTCCCCTTTCTTCTTCCATCCTTCCCCTTTCTTCTTCCATCCTTCCCCTTTCTTCTTCCATCCTTCCCCTTTCTTCTTCCATCCTTCCCCTTTCTTCTTCCATCCATCCCCTTTCTTCTTCCATCCATCCCCTTTCTTCTTCCATCCTTCCCCTTTCTTCTTCCATCCTTCCCCTTTCTTCTTCCATCCTTCCCCTTTCTTCTTCCATCCTTCCCCTTTCTTCTTCCATCCTTCCCCTTTCTTCTTCCATCCATCCCCTTTCTTCTTCCATCCTTCCCCTTTCTTCTTCCATCCAACCCCCTTCTTCTTCCATCCAACCCCCTTCTTCTTCCATCCTTCCCCTTTCTTCTTCCATCCTTCCCCTTTCTTCTTCCATCCTTCCCCTTTCTTCTTCCATCCTTTCCCTTTCTTCTTCCATCCATCCCCTTTCTTCTTCCATCCTTCCCCTTTCTTCTTCCATCCTTCCCCTTTCTTCTTCCATCCTTCCCCTTTCTTCTTCCATCCTTCCCCTTACTTCTTCCATCCTTCCCCTTACTTCTTCCATCCTTCCCCTTTCTTCTTCCATCCTTCCCCTTTCTTCTTCCATCCTTCCCCTTTCTTCTTCCATCCTTCCCCTTTCTTCTTCCATCCTTCCCCTTTCTTCTTCCATCCATCCCCTTTCTTCTTCCATCCTTCCCGTTTCTTCTTCCATCCTTCCCGTTTCTTCTTCCATCCTTCCCCTTTCTTCTTCCATCCTTCCCCTTTCTTCTTCCATCCTTTCCCTTTCTTCTTCCATCCATCCCCTTTCTTCTTCCATCCTTCCCCTTTCTTCTTCCATCCTTCCCCTTTCTTCTTCCATCCTTCCCCTTACTTCTTCCATCCTTCCCCTTACTTCTTCCATCCTTCCCCTTTCTTCTTCCATCCTTCCCCTTTCTTCTTCCATCCTTCCCCTTTCTTCTTCCATCCTTCCCCTTTCTTCTTCCATCCTTCCCCTTTCTTCTTCCATCCTTCCCCTTTCTTCTTCCATCCTTCCCGTTTCTTCTTCCATCCTTCCCGTTTCTTCTTCCATCCTTCCCGTTTCTTCTTCCATCCTTCCCCTTTCTTCTTCCATCCTTCCCGTTTCTTCTTCCATCCTTCCCGTTTCCTCTTCCATCCTTCCCCTTACTTCTTCCATCCTTCCCCTTTCTTCTTCCATCCTTCCCCTTACTTCTTCCATCCTTCCCCTTACTTCTTCCATCCTTCCCCTTTCTTCTTCCATCCTTCCCCTTTCTTCTTCCATCCTTCTCCTTTTTTCATCTTTTCTTCTCTCTTATTTTTCTCCTCCTTTCTTTTTCCATCCTTCTCCATTTCTTCCACCCCTCTTCTTTGTTCTTCCATCACTTTTCCCCTTTCTTCCTCCTTTCCTTTTCCTCTCTTTTTGTGTTTCTGTCCCTCTGCTTCTACTTTCCTTTTTTCTCTTTTCATTAAAGCGGTTCCTCCTTTTTTTCCTTCGGATTGCTCTTCATCTGCTTTTACCTCAACCACTTCTATTTTGTAATCCAACACCAAATATTGTTGCTTTGAAACTCAATTCAGTTGTGCAAATGGTGCAATGATAAACAACTCCTGTCATGTGCATATGATAAATAGTTTTTTGGTTAATGGAAATGCGACTTGCCTTCTTGTCAGGCCCCTGATGATCTGATCTCAGTCCTGATCTCCTTGAGTTGTTTCCTAGGCCCCGCCCCCCATCCTGGTTCCCCCTCCCCCCCCCTTTTTTTTCTGTCTTCTACACTCTTTCTCCTTCCCCCTCCCCCTTACTCTTTCTCCCTTCCCCCTCCTCATCCTCCTCCCCCTCTCTCATACCCCTCCCCTTCCTCCACCCCTTCCTTCTGCCCCCACCCCTCTCCTAGTCACCTCCAGCTTGCGATCCTTCCCCCCCCCCTTGCTATTCCCCAACTCTGTTCTATTCTTTTTCCTCTCCCACGAATCACACCATGATTAGCATTCTCCCATACACATTCTCCTAAGCGTCCTCAGAATGGTACTGTTAGGCACACATATCACCCTCGAAAATAAGATACGTACCCCTTGACTTGCTAAACAGCTACTAGAAATTCCGACCCGCAATCCCCTCCTATGTAGACTTATCTGGTTTCGTGCCACGCCCCACCCTCCAACGATTTTAGGTTTTTATGTTTCCAGATCAGATAGACAGCTATGCCCCATGGAGAGACCTCCATCCAAACTGCGGTGTGGAACAACCCCTCCTTTACTTTGGACCTATTCCCCCGCAGTCTGTATTCTCTCTTCCCAGTATGCACTGATTGTGGGTTTCAGACTAATCATACTGCCTAACAGTTTGTGCCTTTCTGCGTGCCTTGACCATTGTGACATATATGATATCCCCTTATGCTGTACTTTTGACTTGTACTGTTTCCTTGTTCCTAATAAAACTTTATGGAAAAAAAAAAAGATCTCTGATGCCATTATGAGATTGATACATACTATATGTATTGCCACTTTATGGTCTATTGCCTTACATTGGAGGTCCAATTCTGTACCCTTGGCCTCCGTTTTACACAGAATTGATGCTGTAATGCTCATGGAACGTATTTATTATACCCTACTGGATAAGATGCACTTATCTGATAACAAATGGGAGTCATGGAGGGATTATAGACATTTATTGCATAATTAATAACATTCCCAATGAAAGTTGACTGGCATATACTGTTGACAGATGTATCATTCAATCTACCTTATCATCTACATATTTCATGTACTTGCAACCTACTTTTTTCTATTTCTTCTCTTTCTTTCATTAATATACTTTTCTGTATTGTACTTTTCAAAAGTGCCTTGTTTTTGCTGTATCATTTGAAAATGTACTGTTGTTTTACAGTCTACTTTTGTACAATAAAACCGTTTGTAAACAAAAAAAAAAAAATAACTAGTGCAAATAAATAATTCATTAATAAAAAAGTTCTTAACGGGTCAAAAATAATAAAGTTCAATCAATAATGTGCAAACACTGCACTATATGTTAATGTTACTGAAACAAAACTGTTCGGTGAGCAGATTCCTCCACCACACATAAATACCAGCCTCTTCCCCGAGTAATAGACCCCAAGGTATACAAGGTCAGATGGTGCTAGTTCAGTAAAGGCTTGTACACTGTGCACTCCTATTTGGACCGAACATAGGGAACCGCAGGCCTCGCCAGCAGGGATATGTTCTGGACCAACAAAACATGAATCACAAAAGCCGCATAGAGTAAAACCGCATACACCACTTTATTTAGCTAAGAAAGTTACCGTATTTTTCGCTCCATAAGACGCACCTAGGTTTTAGAGGCGAAAAACAAGAAAAAAAAATATTCTGAACCAATGGACTGCAGACATAGTACAGGAGACGACCAGAGACTGCGGACACAGTACAGGAGATGACCAGAGACTGCGGACATAGTACAGGAGATGACCAGAGACTGCGGACACAGTACAGGAGATGACCAGAGACTGCGGACACAGTACAGGAGATGACCAGAGACTGCGGACATAGTACAGGAGATGACCAGAGACTGCGGACATAGTACAGGAGATGACCAGAGACTGCAGACACAGTACAGGAGATGACCAGAGACTGCGGACACAGTACAGGAGATGACCAGAGACTGCAGACACAGTACAGGAGATGACCAGAGACTGCAGACATAGTACAGGAGATGACCAGAGACTGCGGACACAGTACAGGAGATGACCAGAGACTGCGGACACAGTACAGGAGATGACCAGAGACTGCGGACACAGTACAGGAGATGACCAGAGACTGCGGACACAGTACAGGGAAAATACCAGGGACACAGTATAGATGACCAGAGACTGCAGACAGTGCAGGGGATGACCAGAGGCTGCTGGCCTTTGGGGAGGGAGGGGGAGCGGGTACCTGAATTTGACAGGTACCCGCTCCCACTTCCGCGGAGTTGTCTTTCCCTCTTCTTCCTGCGCCGGCTTCTGTGACAGCGGGGTGCCCACTGCGCATGCGCGAGAAGCGCTGCGCTTTGTGAATGGCCCGGCGCCTTCTGGGACCTGTTATGTGTCCCAGAAAACACTGGACCATTCACAAAGCCAGCGCGGGAAGACTGTGCAGCGCTGGAGCGAGGAACAGGTAAGGCCCTGCAGGAGAGAAGAGCTGAGCGGCCGGCCCGGTATTCTGACATGGTGGCGGCAGAAATACCGGACCGGCCGCTTTATATTCGCTCCATAAGACGCACTGACATTTCCCCCCCTTTTTTGGGGAGAAAAAGTGCGTCTTATGGAGCGAAAAATACGGTACTCACAATATACAACACAAACAGAGCAGCATTACAGACAGTCTGTATATGGGTCCTGGAGTGTGATGACACCAGCTGTAGCCTCAACGTGTTTCATCGTAGGAAGATGTTCTCAAGGCAAGCAGCTGACTATGCCGACAAATCGCTCCTTTATACACACCGCCACCAGTAGAAGCCGGTCATTACACGTGGAACTGCATTCTATTTTGTATCCCGGGATGATTCACTTATGTCCTTTTTTTTTTGTTTCTACCTGCAGTCCCGAAGGAGCAGCAGAAGATGGAAGCCACTGAGCCCTTGAAGGCTGCCAAGCCAGGACAAGAGGAAGCAGGGCGGAAAGGGCAAGGGGCAAATGCTGTGGAGGGTAAAGGTCCTCTGTGTGTCTATGTGTTTATGGGACCAGGGGCAGACTGACAACTCATATAGGGGATCATGAGGCCCCTGTGTCCTCGCCTACACCCAAAAAAGCCTATGAAAAAGCCAATGAAAGGTACCAGGGGCATCTCATGGGGCCCCCTACTGACCCTGGGCCCTCGGGCAGTGCCCGAGTGCCCAAATGGTCAGTCCGCCCCTGTATGGGACCCTGAGTCTATCAGCTGATCACTTACCTATCTTTTTCTATCACCCAGGTAAGGAGAAGAAGAACACTATTCTAGAAGGTGCCCCTCTGAAGTTAAAACCACGCAGCATCCACGAGTTGTCCGTGGAACAGCAGTTGTATTACAAGGAGATTACAGAAGCGTGTGTTGGCTCTTGCGAAGCGAAGAGAGCGGTATGTAGACACGTGAGCATTTTTCCTTTGTAAACTCTACGAGCGCAGGGGGGGAGCAGGGCCCCCCTAATCCTCTTGTATTGAATTGTCCTTTATTTTGTAAAGTGTTGTGTACGGTAGACACCTGAGTGCTTTCTATATACAGTTCCTCTGTCAAAAATAGAGCTCCAAGTTATTGTACAGCGCTGTGCTTTAGTAAGAGTAGAAAGAGAAAGTCTTTGGACAAAAACATAAACAAAGATGTAAAAAAGTTAAAGATGACTCTGCCTATACAAACTTGCTATCTGATGGAGAGAAACAATAGTCAAAAAAAGATCAGATCACCGTGATTTGGGTTGATTGAGGTTGGTTACATGGCGACGAAGGACTGTAGTAGAGAGAAGTTAGCATAGGAAATTATAGGTTGAGGGATTACCGTATTTTCCGGCGTATAAGGCGACTGGGTGTATAAGACGACCCCCTAATTTTCCAGTTAAAACATAGGTTTTGGGCTATACTCGCCGTATAAGACTACCCCCCCCCCCCTTCCGAGGCAACACCATTTAAAAACATCAGATTTTTTAATTGAAATGGTTATGACTTACCGGTACTTAAAATCCTTCAAAATCCTCATGTTCATCCTCTGACATCATAAGTTCATGAATGACATCTTGTGATACATTTGTAAGACAGTCATCATATGGATCAAATTCCAAATCAGATGGTTACCGCTGGATGTGCGGTAATACGGTAGCTTCGGCTGCATACGGTATACAGTATATATACAGCCCGCTGGATGTGCGGTAATACGGTAGCTTCGGCTACATACGGTATACAGTATATATACAGCCCGCTGGATGTGCGGTAATACGGTAGCTTGGGCTACATACAGTATATATACAGCCCGCTGGATGTGCGGTAATACGGCAGCTTCTGCTACATACAGTATACAGTATATTTACAGCCCTCTGGATGTGCGGTAATACGGTAGCTTCGGCTACATACAGTCTACAGTATATATACAGCCCGCTGGATGTGCGGTAATACGGTAGCTTCGGCTACATACAGTATACGGTATATATACAGCCCGCTGGATGTGCGGTAATACGGCAGCTTCGGCTACATACAGTATACAGTATATATACAGCCCGCTGGATGTGCGGTAATACGGCAGCTTCGGCTACATACAGTATACGGTATATATACAGCCCGCTGGATGTGCAGTAATGTACATACAGTATACCGTGATGAGCCAAGCTGGCTCAAAACAAATGTCCCTATGACAGATTAATCTGTCAGCCCGCTGGATGTGCAATATATACAGTATACTGCGCTGAGCCAAGCTGTTTCAAAACGTCCCGGTATGTCCCTACTGTAATCAGCCCGCTGGATGTGTGTATGTACAGTAGCCACAGCTACATACAGTATACGCTGGGCCAACCACGGCGAGCGATGTATTCTACTAATGAATACAAAGCCTGCTCGGATTGGCTGAGGTTGTGACATCATCATCCCACCTCTCTGACTCAGCCAATCCGAGCAGGCTTTGTATTCGTTAGTAGAATACATCGCTCGCCGTGATTGGCCCAGTGTATACTGTGTGTATCTCTCATAGGGACGTTTGTTTTGAGTCAGCTTGGCTCAGCACGGTATACTGTATGTACAGTATTACCACACATCCAGCCAGCTTGACCCAAACAAACTCAAGGTTCACATTTTATACCCCGCGTATAAGACGACCCCCAATGTGTGGGGTATATTTTTAAGTACAAAAAGTAGTCTTATGCGCCAGAAAATACTGTACTTAAGGATACGTTTACTTTTAGGTAATGGGAGGGATAGAAAAGCCTTTCTGCAGAATTGATTAGTTATAGATGTGAGATTCTTGCCAGTGGAATACAAGGTTAGTAGTCAAAGTGAGAAATAAATAGGGCATAAACAAAGACTTTGGGGGTCTCTTGGGATTGTAAAGGTATGTGACCCTTATATTCTGTCCTTTTTATTTATTTCAGGAAGCACTACAGAGTATTGCCACTGACCCTGGCCTGTATCAGATGCTTCCTCGGTTCAGCACTTTCATATCAGAAGGGGTGAGTATTGTCCATCACATTATACTCTAACCTCTTTTATTATAGAAGTCCGGATGCATCTTATATGAAAACTGTAATTGATTTTTAAAAAACTTTACTAAGTGACTTTTTTTTTTTTGTTTGAGAAAGTGGGAATCTGACTCCCTCAGGGGCTGGACATATGAACAAGTAGCAAACTTTGTTCACATACCCTCTGCTGCAGGCTTTTATAGGCCTGGGAGGACTGACATTCAGGCAGAGAGAGCAATTCAAATCAGTTGCTCTGCCTTAAGATCGATCATCTCTGTTTGCATTGTAGAATGTGTTCTGTTTAGAGTGTCTTGATATTAAAGTGGAACTCCAGTCATATTTGTGTTTATTAACCATTTGCTGCCCGGCCTATAGCCGTTTGGCGGCTGCAAAAATGCATTAGCTTTCCGGGGTGTACGCCATTTGGCGTCCTCCCGCAAATGCGCAGTTCGCGCGGTTGCAGAGCCGCGCAGCGGCGCGATCTGTCACCGGCCTTGTACCTCGGACACGGCCGATGACAGATCTGAGTATCGGCCCAGTTGCCGGTACCATGTGACCTGCTGTGACCAATCACAGCAGGTCACATGACAGTTGTATACAATGGATGGCTTCATTCATGCCATCCATTGTATACTAGTGTCTAGCTGTGAATGGTCACAGCAGGTCACATGCACATGTCATGTGATTAGCTGTGGCCAAAACACAGCTAAGCACAAAAAAAAAAAAAACCTGAATGAATCGATGTCATTCAGGTAAATGCTTGCTTATAGCAAAGTAATTCTTTGCTATAAGCAAATTGTGTAAAAAAAAAAAAAAAATACTGATCACTTCCCCAAAGTAGTACAATGTTACTATGGTAACATTGTACTACTTTGGTCATAGAGAAATATGAAAAAAAATCTTAAAAAAAATAAAAACAAAATGTAATAAAAAATAATAATAAAAAAAAAAAAAATATATATATATATATATATATATATATATATATATTTTTTTTTCATATTGTCACCAGTCAGTGTCCCTGATCACCGCCATGTCAGTTATATGATGACGCTGTACTGCACTGGTGACAGTATGTAAAAAAAAAAAATAGTGAAACTAATTTTTTTAATTTTTTAATTTTCCGAAAAATTATGACAAAAAAAATACAACTTCAAAAAACTCGCCATGCCTCTTATGAAGTACGTCGGACTGTCTACTCTGCAAAAAGGGGTCATTTGGGGATATCTGTACTGTTCTGACATTTGGGGGATATCTGTACCGTTCTGACATTTGGGGGATATCTGTACCATCCTGACATTTGGGGGATATCTGTACTGTTCTGACATTTGGGGGATATCTGTACTGTCCTGACATTTGGGAGATATCTGTACTGTTCTGACATTTGGGGGATATCTGTACCGTCCTGACATTTGGGGGATATCTGTACTGTTCTGACATTTGGGGGATATCTGTACTGTCCTGACATTTGGGAGATATCTGTACTGTTCTGACATTCTTGGACCTCAAGAAATTAGATTGGCTGTCAGTACTTCAGGATTGATCAATATTCAGATCTATACCATAGTTTGTGAACTCTATAACTTTCCTTCAAACTAAATAATACATCCTAATTTGGGTTATTTTCACCAAAGACATGTAGCAGAATACATCTCGGCCTAAATTTATGAAGAACAATTATTTATTTGTAAACTTTTATAACAGAAACAAAGAAAAACGTGTTTTTTTTTTCAAAAATTTTTGGTCTTTTTTTGTTAATTTAGCAAAAAATAAAAACCCCAGCGGTGATTAAATACCACCAAAAGAAAGCTCTAGTTGTGTGAAGAAAATGATAAAATTTTAGTTTGGGTACAATGTTGTATGACCGCGCAATTGTCATTCAAAGTGTGAGAGTGCTGAAACCTGAAAACTGGCCTGGGCAGGAAGGTGTAAAATTGCCCGGTATTGAAATGGTTAAAAGTCAGTAGCTACAAAACCTGTAGCTGCTGGCTTTTAATATACAGAATAAAAAAGTGCCATTTAATAAAGAGGAAGGAGGCCTTCAAGCGGTACTTCCTTTTTGAATGGAGTTCCGCTTTAATAACAGTCAACTGGATCCTAAAGTAAAGGGTTGGTTTAGTTACAAGTGAACATATACACACAGGTTAAATCTCAATTATAGGGTAAAGTGGGGCACGGGGTAATTGAATAGAACGGGTTAACTCGCTACACTACCACATTCATTCTCATACAGGCCTCCCAAACACAGGGCCTCTTTCTATTCTAACCCTCTCATCAGATGGCTCCCATTAAATCGCTTCCATGGTTGCAGGATTAAGGAAGACTCTTCCATAGAGCCAAAATGTTCCACTTTTTTTTCCTTGGCTGCAAGAGTTGAGTCTTGTGCAGATGGCAGTTGATACAGCAATGGCTGTCAATGGTTTTCTCACTGTAAGTTGTACTCTAAAGTGATTCTAAAGTAGGTTTTTAGTTTTTTTTTTCCCCTAACAATAAACTTTTTATACTTACCTGCGGTATGCAGTTGTTTTGCACAGAGCAGCCCTGATCCTCCTCAGGTCTCCCGCTGGTGCTCCAGGCCTCTTCCCCCCTACTGAGTGCCCACCATAGCAAGCTCACTTTCAAGCCGCGTCTCTGTGTCCGACAGATCCTCCCCCCCGCTGCCTTCTCATTGGCTGTGATTGACAGCAGCGGGAGCTAATGGCTCCCACTGCTGTCTCTAAGCCAGTGAGAGAGCAGAGAGCACCTCTGCTCTCTTGCACATCACTGGATTGAGATTGGGCTCAGGTGAGTATCAGAGGGGCTGGTGGGGGGGAGGGTTTTTTACCTTCATGCATAGATTGCAAGAAGGTAAAAAAAAAAACTTCTGCCTTTACAACTACTTTAAAGTGGAACTCTTATGTGTGGAAAAAAAAAGATTGGCAGACAAGCAGGATTCTAATACAGAAGAGACACGCTGTGTCTCTCTTGCGATAAAAATTCATTACCTGCCTGTATGCCCTGTACACTGAGCTGTGCGCACGCAACTTAGTGTACAAATTTTGGCAATGCCCAGATGAAATACCTCCCGCACATGCACAGGGGGTAACATCATCTTGGTTGGGCCAATGAAGATAGCCAAAGATTGATACCCGGAAGCCAATCCAACCAAAGATGACATTGGCCAGCAAGGAGCTCCAGGAGAATGCGATGCTGAATAGAAAGCGAGTATAGATTTGCTTTAATTTGAAAAGAAAATATTTGCTTTGCCATGCAGAAGAAAACTGGTCCACGTTAATGCCTCTCCAGGGCAGCACATTCTCACCTTTCCTTTGCTCTCCTTCCAGTCTTTTCAGATATCGCGAGTGTAGTAAGAAAGCTGTGTGTAAGTCTTTAAGACCCCATTCACACTTGTGCAAACTGATGTCCAAAGTTGCATGACAAGTCGTACCCCATGTTTTCCAATGATAACCATTCATATATGTGAACATAAAGTTGCAACGACTTCAAAGTAGTTCATGCACTACTTTGGTCCAACTTTCATGCAAATTGAGGGCCATAGACTCCAATGTTAATCCTCAAAAGTCACACGAAAGTCAAACCTGAATGTTCTACACGCAACAGTGGGTCCGAATTTGCAGAGGGAGAAGGCACATCCAAGTCGCACCCATCCAAAGTTGCACTCAAAAGTCACACGACTTTGGAGTCCTACAAGTGTGAATGGAGCCTTAGGCTCGAGATGGAGCCTAAACAAGGCTGTGGACTCTCTTTGCCCCCATTTGGCTGCACTGGACAAAACACCAAGCATATGAGAGATAGGGTACTGAGTCACATGGTTCTTCATACTCGGAAGTACCACTCCCACAAGACAACTCTGGGCCAAGGCCCTACACTGTTATATGAGACTCGGGAGTGAGTCACATGGCTCCTCATACTCGGAAATACCACTCCCACAAGACAACTCTGGACCAAGGCCCTACACTGTTATATAAGACTCGGGGGAGTGAGTCACATGGTTCTGCATACTCGGAAGTACCACTCCCACAAGACAACTCTGGGCCAAGGCCCTACACTGTTATATGAGGGTCAGGGGAGTGAGTCACACGGTTCTGCATACTCGGAAGTACCACTCCCACAAGACAACTCTGGGCCAAGGCCCTACACTGTTATATAAGACTCAGGAGTGAGTCACACGGTTCTGCATACTCGGAAGTACCACTCCCACAAGACAACTCTGGACCAAGCCCCTACACTGTTATATGAGACTCAGGTGAGTGAGTCACACGGTTCTGCATACTCGGAAGTACCACTCCCACAAGACAACTCTGGGCCAAGGCCCTACACTGTTATATGAGGCTCAGGTGAGTGAGTCAGATGGTTCTGCATACTCGGAAGTACCACTCCCACAAGACAACTCTGGACCAAGCCCCTACACTGTTATATGAGACTCAGGTGAGTGAGTCACACGGTTCTGCATACTCGGAAGTACCACTCCCACAAGACAATTCTGGACCAAGCCCCTACACTGTTATATGAGGCTCAGGTGAGTGAGTCAGATGGTTCTGCATACTCGGAAGTACCACTCCCACAAGACAACTCTGGGCCAAGGCCCTACACTGTTATATGAGACTCAGGGGAGTGAGTCACATGGTTCTGCATACTTGGAAGTACCACTCCCACAAAACAACTCTGGGCCAAGGCCCCACACTGTTATATGAGACTCAGGGGAGTGAGTCACATGGTTTTCTTACCTGGAAGTACTGCCTCCATGTGACAACATTAGACCAAGCCTCAGTACTGCTTGTACTTTGCAGCAAAGCCAAGCAGTGGGGAATGTAGGAAACCAAATCATACTACTGAGGAGGGTTACATTAAAGCCAACCAATTGACTCCTCTCTGGATGGGGTGCATGAGCCATAAGACAGGCTGAACTGAATCATAACTACTGTGCACATTTACTTGTTTCAATGTTGTACTTCGCTGCTAGTCCAGTGTTACACTTTAATAACCAACTCGAGCCTTGATAATAAGGAATTATGGCCTCTCACATTACTGATTTTTCCCTTCTGAAGCTTTGCGCCTTTTTTTGATTTGTAAACATTATCTCTATCCTTTTTTTTTTTTTAGGTGCGCGTGAATGTTGTACAGAATAACCTGGCACTGCTTATTTATCTCATGCGAATGGTAAAAGCTCTGATGGACAACGCCACTCTGTACCTAGAGAAATACGTAAGTGTGAAGACACTGGAAATATAAACTAGATTTACTTTGCAGCTTATCAGGACTGAGAAAGTCCCACCCTGAACTTGTTGATACAGAAGAAACAGGAAAGCTAAACGGTTTAGTGTGGGAAGAGTTGAAACTTCTGTTTTGTGTCTGTGAACACACTGGGGAGATTTTTCTTTGCTTCCTGTCTTGATGCCTGTACAAGAAATTTGGGGAGTGGTTGTCACAGGAAGGGTATAAACTGCAGATTTTTACTTGTCTTAAAGGATAAGTACAGTTTAAAACAAAGTGAGTATAAAATAAATGTGTGTATGAATGCTTATAAATAATTAACCACTTCCCGACCAGCCGTTGCATATAAACGGCCGGACGGTGGCAGTGCAGGGTCGGGTGGCCATTTATAAACGGCCTCCCCACACCTTGTTTGTGCGCGCTCCCTGGGAGCGCGCAGCACCGCGATCCGGTGCCCGCTGTGTCCTCCGGACACAGTGAAACACCGATCGTCAGACGGGACCTCTGTACGAGGTCCCGATCATGTGATCACTGATTGGCCAATCAGTGATCACATGCAAAGTAGTAAGCAAGATGTCGCTTGTGACATCATTGCTTACTACGTGTGAAATGTGTGAATGATCACAGAAGTCACATGGTACAAGGCTATTCACAACAGCCTTGTACCATGTGACAAGCTGTGACCAATCACAGCTCACTCAGTACTTCTCAATGAGTGCAAGAATGCAGACAGAGAGAAAGAGAAATGATTGCTTTTACATCCTATATGGGTGTAAAAGCAATCCGTGTAAAAAAAAAAAAAATCTTCATCACCCCCCACAAGTAGTACAGTGTCACCATGGTGACACTGTACTGCTAGGGTGACAGTATGTAAAAAAAAAAAAAACTAAAAATAAAAAGTAATATAAAAAAATAAAATAAAAATGTAAAAACAAATGTTTAAAAATTATAATTTTTGGTTATAAACTAATTTTGGATTTTTTTTTTTTTTTACTAAAAAGATAACGGAATACATTTTGGCCAAGATTTATGATGAAATATTATTTATTTGCAAAATTTTATTTAAAAAAACACTTTTTTTCAAAAATTTTTAAGTTTTTCATTTACATAGCAAAAAAAAATAAAAATCCCAGTAGTGAATAAATAACACCAAAATAAAGCTTTATCTGTCTCAAAAAAATGGTAAAAAATTCATTTGGGTACAGTGTTGCATGACCGCGCAATTGTCATTCAAAGTGTGATAGCGCTGAAAGCTGAAAATTGCCCTGGTCAGGAAGGGGGTGAAAGTGTCCGGACAGGAAGTGGTTAAGAAAATATATATAAATAACAGATATAATATCAAAACGGCATGTAAACAGTTCATAAAGTGACTTTCAAGTGCTCAGATATCCCTTTGATTTCCTGAAGATGAATGATGTGCATACAGGTGTGTAAGGAATGCGGACTCACCAGAACACGCAAATTGATGAGCGTTTTGTATATTATATCCTGATGTCATCTAATGGTCATCTCAGGGTAAGGCAGGAATCCAGTAGACTCCCTCTTGTGGTCCTGGGACTCAATGGTGGGACATCAGGGGTATCCAGAGTTCCTCTTAAGGGATAGATGGGTGCAGCTCTCTGGGTGTAATGGAGGCTCCCTCTCTGGTGGTCAGGTGGTAGGTAGCTGTAAGTTGATACTCCCCAAGGTAATCAAGGCAAAAGCATATCCATAGTGTAGTATTGTAAGGATATTTATTGGAAAGTATGCAAGTATAAACAAGGTAAACAAATAGTAAAGCTGAACATGCAGAGCAAATAAAAGCATGGACTAACTGTCCAGAGTGAAAGATGGCCGACGGAGCTCCACGTTGCTCCAGCGGCGTGACGTCACGGCGTTACTGGCTCCTCCTTATGTGTTTCGTGTACCCGCACGTCGCCTGAGGGGAATACCAATTTTTCCTTTCACCTAACCCACAAGTGTTAAACACAAGGTCCGCAGGTGGCCCTAACGCCTCTCCTGCAGCTGCATCACCTCCCCTCTGCCCCCTACCTTGTCTCAGCAGTTGGTAGCAGAGAGGTCGACAGAACTCCTCCTCCAGATCCTGCACTTCTCTGCACATCTGCGGACAGACTCGTCTCTGCCCCCACCTTGTCCCAGCAGTTAGCAGCAGAGAGGAGGACAGAACTCCTCCTACAGATCCTGCTCCATTCTGTGCCGCTGCAGCACCCCCCTCGCCTCCGCTTCTCCTGATCTTAGCATTCAGCAGATTCCAGCAGCTGACTTCAGCCCTCCTTTGGGCCTTCTCCAGACCCTGCACTTTCTGCTTCTCAGCTCCACCCCCAGCTTCTCACCGACAGCAGCACAAGGTAAGGAGGGTGTGTAACGAACACGGTGCCCGATCCCTGACCTTCTCACCAACTCGTGACAAAGGACCAGCCAATCTCACACCGTGCTGTCACTTGCATAACAATGCCACTCTCAGCTGCACCCTGCACAAAGATTTTCCAGCTTGCGGGACCACAGTCTAGGTGACAGCAGCCTGAGAGCTATTGTCACTGGGTTAAGTTAATTACACAATTACCCTTCAAACTCCAAACTGCCACCAGATCGCTTTGGGCCTATCAACCCTTCACAGTGTTAGCAAGAACAAATGTGAACAATAAATGTCTGTAACACACACTGTCACCGCAGACAGGTATATTCAGAGGATTATTATATACAGCAGCACTCTTCAAGAGACAGGGATTCTTTAGTTTGCATTAAAAGCTTTAGAGACAGTTTGAACACTTTAAAAAATAGGGTTTATTATCAAAAAGGTCAAATGGTGCAAATAAAATATTTACAGAAAAGGATGTTACAAAGAAATAAAGAGAACAATAATGCAACAGAGAAATAAAAGAAAGGAGTTAAGAAGGCAGAGTACTTGCAAAGTCCTGGTTTTAGCAGAGGCCAATTGTCCGAGCAAAAACGTTGCCTTGGCTGTCAAGTCCATTAACATCAACCAAGGAACATCTTAAACGAGAGCTCCCCTTACTAGATCTGGTCAGTCCCTTTCTATGGTCTTCTCTGATGCCCGCCTCACCACCTGCCCCCTCGACCCTATCCCCTCACAACTCCTACGACCTCCCTCCCCCTCCATCCTACACTCCCTCACCCACATCTTTAATCTATCCCTCTCTTCCGGCACTTTCCCCTCCCCTCTGAAGCATGCATACATCACCCCCATACTTAAAAAGCCCTCTCTGGACCCCAATGACCCGAACAACCTCAGACCCATCTCCTTGCTCCCATTCACATCCAAACTCCTCGAGCGCTTAGTCTACACTTGCCTAAGCTCTCACCTCAATGACAACAACCTCCTCGATCCCCTACAATCTGGCTTCCGTCCCCTACACTCCACCGAAACCGCCTTACTCAAACTCTCCAATGACCTAACCGCCAAGGCTAATGGCCACTACTCAGTGCTCCTACTCCTTGACATCTCCGCAGCCTTCGACACAGTCGACCATCCCCCCCTCCTCAAAAAACTACACTCCCTCGGCCTCCAAGACTCTGCTCTCTCCTGGCTCTCATCCTACCTGTCACAACGCTCTTTCAGCGTCACCTATAATGCTACCACCTCCCCCTCACTCCCCCTCTCTGTTGGGGTCCCTCAAGGCTCTGTCCTCGGGCCCCTTCTCTTCTCCATCTACACCTCCTCCCTTGGCCAACTCATACACTCTCACGGCTTCAACTATCACCTCTATGCCGACGACACACAAATCTATCTCTCAACCCCCCACCTCACCCCCTCGGTCTCCTCCCGAATCACAAACCTACTGAACGACCTATCAGACTGGATGTCGCTCCACTTCCTTAAACTGAACCTCTCCAAAACCGAGCTCCTAGTCTTCCCCCCAGCCCGCACACCACCCCCCATTGACTTCTCCATCACGTCCAACAATGCCACTATCAGGCCCGCCCCGCAGGCCAGAGTACTTGGTGTCATTCTGGACTCCAACCTATCCTTCCAGCCCCAAGTCCAATCATTAACAAACTCGTGCAGACTCCACCTCCGCAACATCACCAAAATCTGCCCATTCCTAACCCCAGAGACTACTAAGCAGCTAATCCACTCCCTCATCATATCACGACTCGATTACTGCAACTCCCTCCTCACTGTCCTGCCTCGCCACAGGCTATCCCCGCTTCAGTTGATCCTGAATATGGTAGCCAGACTCATTCACCTTACCAACCGCTCCATCTCCGCCACCCCCCTCTGCCAATCCCTCCACTGGCTTCCGATTGCACAACGGATCAAATTAAAAATCCTAACACTGACGTACAAAGCCGTCCACCATACTGCCCCGAACTACATCACTGACCTAATATCCAAGTACCACCCAACACGCACACTCCGCTCCACACAAGACCTCCTTCTCTCTAGTTCCCTGGTCTCCTCCTCCCATGCCCGCCTCCAGGATTTCTCCAGGGTGTCACCCATACTCTGGAACTCCCTGCCCCAACCCATCAGACTATCACCTACTCTCCTCTCCTTTAGGCGCACCCTAAAAACCCATCTCTTCAGGGAAGCCTACCCCACCCCCTGCTAACTTGCCGACCTCCTCCACTCTTCTTACCACTCCATCCCCCACAGCTATCTCCTCCTGTACCACTATCCCCTCCCTCCTAGATTGTAAGCTCGAAAGAGCAGGGCCCTCGAACCCCTCGTGTATCGCATTGTATTGTTATTGTACTGTCGCATGTTCTGTCCCCCTTTACAATGTACAGCGCTGAGCGAACTGTTGGCACTTTATAAATACTGTATAGTAATAATAATATGGTGTCAAAGGGGTATTGCCTGAGAACAACTGACCAATCATCCGGTTTAAGGGCTGGGTGCTAGGAGGTTACCAAATTTATGACCAAGTCCCAACTACAGTTTCATACTCATATTAGTAACTTACAATACGTGCAGATGGTATTCTAGAAACTGGCAGATTATTATTCAAAATTATATTTCAAACCCAGGGATACTAAACACAGCATACCTTTGTCACCCAGGAGGCAGGAGACTGCTTTCTTCCTTTTCCTATGTGCTAGCATAGTCATGTATGACCTTGATTTGTTCAGTATGATATTCCCTATTCAAGTATATACCTAATATTAATGTGCCCTGTTCCTGTTGAATTTCATGTATTGTATGTGGACTTGTTACATGTAGAATAGACGTTTTATGGGATGCTCTGCATTCATAGAGGCTCAATGGCTGTATAGGTCATGTGTGACTGCTTGACTGAGTTTTTATTGTTTTATGATAGGCAGAGGAAAGTGTTTTCCATGGTTCCTAAAAACAGACATCCTGCCAAGACTAATCAGCTGTTTACAGCTGGCATCCAGGCCTGGGCTCTGGGGTCCTGTTGTGTTTTAATTAAGATAAGAGGCTCTTTGGAAGTTCGTTAAAACTTACAGCTGCAAATTCCAGTTTTCAGTTGGAGGGTAGAAAGATTATTGCTCATGAAAAACAAAAATGGCTGCCGCGTACAGGTTCCATGTCCCTATTGCGCACAGTCATTACAGAGTGCACTTGACACTTGATGTAAGGGGGTGGTGGGGTGCTTTAGACATCTAGTCTTACAGATGAAACTGGCCCTATGAGGGCAACCATAATGCTGATCTGGCTTGCAATGAATTTGCATTTGACACCCCTGATCTATCCTAACCCACCCTTCTCTTGTACAGATGCATACTTGCCTGGATCTGGCATCTGCAGGTCCGCCATTTGTTTACACCTTGCAGTGCAAGTCTTGTACATTGCTCACTATAGCCCCATACATTTCTCTGGGGCGTTGTCCCGAAGACGGAGGAGATCAGAGACAGACCCATGGAAGTCTATGGGGCTGTACTGTGAAGCAACAGCCAAGACAGTGAAGATGTGTACCTCTGGATTTAAACAATCAGCAGAGCTTGAGTTGTCAGAACAGGGTAAGGTATCATCCGAAGTGGGGTTGGTTAGGTCAGGGGAAGAAGCTTGCCCTTTGATGTCCCTACCGCAGACAAACGATAACGCCATTTTCAGGTCATATCTGAATAAATGTTTGTCCATGGATTTCGGACACTAACTGCAGGAAAATCACACTGTGATGGGAGTCACTTTGGGTGGTGGGCCCATGGAACACAGCCTCCTTTGGAGAGGTGGGGAGACCTCTGTCTCAGCTCCCCATATCCCTATTATGTGTAAGTCACCCTGTGCCTGTTAGGGGTGCAGGGTGAAATGTCCTGATATTGTGTAGACATGTATAGGTGGGGTGTGGGGGTTGTTCATTGTTTACTGCCAGGTGGTCCCATTGTTCTATTGTGTCTTGCTTGGGAGCAAACTATTATGAGATGTATGTGTTTATGTGTATTGGCTTGGTGGGGGGTGTCTGCTGTGTGTCTCTTGTTATTAAATGTATTGCCCCGCCCTGTGTATATATCTTCAGTCTGTGTTGAAATAAAGCAGTCTATTTCCTGTTTTAATATGAGTCTGATGCTGTCTCGTCTTGCATGGTCAGCGGTGGTGTCCGTGGATCTGTGTTCGGACAGGGAGTCTTAACAGAAATGCCCTAGTGCAGTCTGGGTCCGGTTCCGTTACACACACAAATACAATAGTAAAGGATAATTTCACCATGAAAAAAAAATAAATATAATTTTTTTGCAGATAAAAAAATGTGCATTTGCTTTTTTTTTGTAGGAGCCTAGGAAACATTGCACCTGCAAATAGCAGATCGCAGGTGCAATGCAGGGCTCCTGCAAACTGTCAGTGTAAGCTGTCTGCTCGTACAGACAGGCAGTTATACAAAAGACTCAATGAACGACCACAGCGCTCAACAGCAACATAATGCTTCTGACTTTGATCTGATCTCTTCCAGCTCCATGAACTCATTCCAGCTGTGATGACGTGTATCGTCAGCCGCCAGCTTTGTCTGCGACCCGATGTGGACAATCACTGGGCATTGAGAGACTTTGCCGCTCGTCTCATTGCGCAGATCTGCAAGAACTTCAGCACCACAACCAACAACATCCAATCTAGGATAACCAAGACATTTACAAAGGTACAAAGAAGAAGAATACATTAGATTAGTGGGATTTGAACCCTCAAGTCCTCTCTTTACCTACTTTTGTCTTGATTTTTAAAGTGAGCCTGTCGGTCAGTTTATATTTTTCACAGTAAAAGTCCTGCGTCAGACACCGTGATTGTAAACCCTTACATGTACTCAAGGACGTGACTGGCCTCGGTTGTTACACAGAGAGGAAACCAATCCTCCTACATAAGTTGTACCTGTTTATTTGTTGTCTTCTGTTCTCTACATCCGTTCAATGTGCAGAATTTATAAAGCTTGTCTGAGCATTAAAAAAAAAAGGGGGGGGGGGTGCAGAGAACTGGTGTTGCACTCTGCTTACATATACTCAGTGACGTGACTGGCCTCAGTAGATACACAGAGCGGAAACGAATCCTCCTACATAAGTTGTACCTGATTATTTGTTGTCTTCTCTTCTCTACATCCGTTCAATGTGCAGAATTTATAAAGCTTATCTGAGCATTAAAAAAAAGGGGGGGGGGGCAGAGAACTGGTGTTGCACTCTGCTTACATATACTCAATGACGTGACTGGCCTCGGTTGTTACACAGAGAGGAAACCAATCCTCCTACATAAGTTGTACCTGTTTATTTGTTGTCTTCTCTTCTCTACATCTGTTCAATGTGCAGAATTTATATAGCTTGTCTGAGCATTAAAGAAAAGGGGGGGGGGGAGGTGTGCAGAGAACTGGTGTTGCACTCTGCTTACATATACTCAGTGACGTGACTGACCTCAGTAGATACACAGAGAGGAAACGAATCCTCCTACATAAGTTGTACCTGTTTATTTGTTGTCTTCTCTTCTCTACATCTGTTCAATGTGCAGTAATTATAAAGCTTGTCTGAGCTTTAAAAATAATTGGGGGGGGGGGGGCAGAGAACTGGTGTTACACTCTGCTTACATATACTCAAGGACGTGACTGGCCTCGGTTGTTACACAGAGAGGAAACCAATCCTACATAACTTGTACCTGTTTATTTGTTGTCTTTTTTTCTCTACATCTGTTCAATGTGCAGAATTTATAAAGCTTGTCTGAGCAAATGCCACCATTTGTGTAAATTTCCCCTGCCAGTTTTTGGATCTATCCTGTATTCTTGATGTGTTTTTATTTTTTGGTTTTGTTATGGCAGAGTTTGGTTGACGATCGCACTCCATGGACCACCCGGTATGGCTCTATCGCTGGCCTTGCAGAACTGGGACCCGATGTGAGTTACAGTAGGTTTTATACAGTAAGAGAGATTGGGCCACCTATCATCATTTTACAATCTGCTTGGTTTTATTTATCTTTCATAAGGTGATCAAAACTCTGATCGTCCCACGTTTATCGGTGGAAGGAGAGCGCCTACGCACTGTTCTAGAGGGTCCAGTTATTTCCAACATTGACAAAATCGGAGCTGACCATGTCCAGAGCCTCTTGCTGGTAATAACATGCATTCCAGTGTTTGTTTTTATGTATGTGCTTATGTATGTAGCTCGGGGTAAACTTTCAGTACCAGAAGCAATAACCCCCCCCCCCCCACACACAGCCCGTCCCCCCCACCCCCTCGAGCTAAACTAGGTAATACACTGCAGCGTTGCTCCAGGATCCCTTCTGCACTTACCTTGTCCTGCGCTCCCGCGATGTCCTCCCTGCAGTGTCCCCTGTAATGTCCTCCGGCCGATGCCGGCATCCATCTTCTTGGTTCCGTTCCCTGCGACGTCGGGACGTACGGGGGACGGAACCGGCAGGAAATTTAAAAATTTTAAAAGTGACATTCACTAAATACACTAAAATCACATAGTATAACATTCCTGTATCAAACCATTTCACATACATTTTGTCCCGAGTGCTTTGTCCGGCGCCCTGCCTGCATTTTTACTGTTCTTTCTGCCTGGAAACTGAGAAACGTCCATGGCGTCCAAAAGCGTCCCTTTAGGTCAAAAGCGGTTTTAGACCGGCTAGAGAACAGCGATAGTAAATCAGAACCACTTGCAGAATTGAGTGATAATGATTTGTGGGGGAAATTCCTCATCAGACACTGAAAACGATTCTGCGACTTTGCTCAGCGATGTGCGAACTTGGCGCTCTATTTCAAATTTCAGTGTTTTTGGTTTGATTATATTATTGAATTAAATTTATTATTATTATATTAAATTTTTTTATGATTATTTATTATATTATAATTTATGATTTCGTGTTTCAAATTTTATCATCCCCGGGATGTTTACTAGACTCTTGTTTGGACAGATTTCAGTGAGTTATTCCTAAGAATTACAGACCTACAATAAAAAAACATATTTCCATGCAAAAAAATGTACCGCTTTCAGCACACAAAGACTGACATAATCAGACCGCTAGGGAGGTTGATAATACTTATTGTATTCCAACACAAGCATCTGCATCCATTGGGGAACTATAGATCCCAGTAAACCCAACTAGCTGTTTAGAAAAGTACCAATAACCACTTATTATAAAATGTATTGTGACAGTTTTATGCTAGGACTCAGGACAACGTGCAGAGGAGCTGGGAGTTTTTGGACTTGCACGTGCAGTTATTTGAAGGAAAACTGCACGTGCAAGCTCCCACAGTAGCTCTGATGAGGTGGCTCCCACACAGCAAGTCTTCCATTGATTTGCACCCAGCGGTAGCTCTAACCATAGAAAACCATGGAGCACAAGACCAAAACCAGATGAACGAGTACAAGATCATTTTAATTGTTGGTAAAAAAAAAATCATATAAAAACAGCCAACATGTTTTGGGGGCAACACCACTCCCCCCTTCATCAGGGATCAACACAAAACTTGGATGAAGAAAACTGTGACTTCATGGATCTATATTAAAACCAGCAGTGAATTCTCCTTGTGGAGTAGTTGCTGAGCAGCAATTGAATGTTGACTGTTTTTGTATGCCTTTTTTTTACCAAAAATTCGAATTATCTTGGACTCGCTCATCCAGTTTGGCCTGATGCTACTTTCTGTATTTCCATAGTTTTTATGTCAGGGGAGTGGAAGTCCTCAGAGAGATGGTCAGAGCAGAGAGTGGCAGAGTCAGCAGG
Source organism: Staurois parvus (assembly GCF_062004578.1). Lineage (NCBI taxonomy): Eukaryota > Metazoa > Chordata > Amphibia > Anura > Ranidae > Staurois > Staurois parvus. The sequence continues at coordinate 1,518,978 of NW_028319438.1, forward strand.
CTAACAATCTGGATACGTTAGACATGATCGGTACAAACACAGTGCAGATCATCACAGGACTAATGGAAGTCATGAAGAAAAAGAATTGAGACCGACCTGTTATGGCACAGGCTGAAAGTCCAGCAGTCTACTTAACCACTTCCAGTCCGGACACTTTCACCCCCTTCCTGACCAGGGCAATTTTCAGCTTTCAGCGCTATCACACTTTGAATGACAATGACGGTCATGCAACACTGTACCCATATGAATTTTTTACCATTTTTTTGAGACAGATAAAGCTTTATTTTGGTGGTATTTATTCACCGCTGGGATTTTAATTTTTTTTACTATGTAAATGAAAAAGTCCAAAAATTTTGAAAAAAAGTGTTTTTTTAAATAAAATCTTGCAAATAAATAATATTTCATCATAAATCTTGGCCAAAATTTATTCCGTTATTTTTTTAGTAAAAAAAAAAAAATCCAAATTAGTTTATAACCAAAAATTATAATTTTTAAACATTTTTTTTTACACTTTTATTTTTTTTATATTTTTTATTTTTATTTTATTTTTTTCATACTGTCACCCTAGCAGTACAGTGTCACCATGGTGACACTGTACTACTTGTGGGGGGTGATGAAGATTTTTTTTTTTTTTTTACACTGATTGCTTTTACACCCATATAGGATGTAAAAGCAATCATTTCTCTTTCTCTCTGTCTGCATTCTTGCAGTCATTGAGAAGTACTGAGTGAGCTGTGATTGGTCACAGCTTGTCACATGGTACAAGGCTGTTGTGAATAGCCTTGTACCATGTGACCTCTGTGATCATTCACAGATTTCACACGTAGTAAGCAATGATGTCAGAAGTGACATCTTGCTTACTACTTTGCATGTGATCACTGATTGGCCAATCAGTGATCACATGATCGGGACCTCGTACAGAGGTCCCGTCCGACGATCGGTGTTTCACTTTGTCCGGAGGACACAGGGGGCATCGGATCGCGGTGCTGCGCGCTCCCAGGGAGCGTGCACACCTAGAAAAGGCGGGTGCCGTTTAGGAATGGCAACCCGCCCCTGGACTGCCACCGCCCTGCCGTTTATAAACAGCAGGCGGACAGCAAGAGGTTAAAAACTCCTAATTGAGTACATGTGCATTGAGCAGCATCCAGAAGATGGCAAAGGCTGATCATTACAACAAACTGAAATCTTTTAGGTGGAGGGAAGTAAAAATAAAAAACAATATAGTTGCATAAGTGTGCACACCCTTAAACTAATCCTTTGTTGAAGCCCCTTTTGATGTGATTCCAGCACTCAGTCTTTTTGGGGAGGAGTCTATCAGCATGGTGCATCTTGGCTTGGCAATATTTGCCCGCTCTTCCTTGCAAAAACACTCCAAATCTGTCAGATTGTGAGGATATCTCCTGTGCACAACCCTCTTCAGATCACCCCACAGATTTTCCATCGGATTCAGGTCTGGGCTCTGGCTGGGCCATTCCAAAACTTTCATCTTCTGGTGAAGCCATTCCTTTGTTGATTTGGATGCATACTTTGGGTGGTTGTTATGATGAAAGATGAAGTACCTCTTCATGTTCAGCTTTCTAGCGGAAGCCTGAAGGTTTTGTGTCGATATTGACTGGTATTTGGAACTGTCCATAACTCCCTCTACCTTGACTAAGGCTGAAGAAAAACAGCCCCAAAGAATGATATTGCCACCACCATGCTTCACAGTGGGTATGGTGTTCTTTTGGTGATGTGCAGTGTTGTTTTTGTGCCAAACATATCTTTTGGAATTATAGCCAAAGTTCATTTTCCCACATGCTATTGGGAGACTTCAGATGTGTTTTTGCAAAATGTAGCTGGGTTTGGATCTTTTTCTTGTAAGAAAAGGCTTCCGTCTTGTCACTCTACCCCATAGCCCAGACATATGAAGAATACGGGAGATTGTTGTCACATGGACCACACAGCCTGGACTTTCCAGTTATTCCTGCAGCTCCTTTAATGTTGCTGTAGGCCTCTTGGCAGCCTCCCAGACCAGTTTTCTACTCAGCTTTTCATCAATTTTGGAGGGACGTCCAGTTCTTGGTAATGTCACTGTTGGGACATATTTTCTCCACCTGATGGTGACTGTCTTCACTGTGTTCCATGGTGTAGTTAATGCCTTGGAAATTCTTTTGTACCCTTCTCCTGACTGATACCTTTTAACAATGAGATCCCTCTGATGCTTTGGAAGCTCTGTGGACCATGGCTTTTGCTGTAGGATGCGACTAAGAAAATGTCAGGAAAGACCTCCTAGAACAGCTGAACTTTCTTTGGGGTTAATCAGAGGCACTTTCATTGATGGCAGGTGTGTTCGGGAATGTGATTGCTTAATTCTGAACACAGCTACATCCCCAGTTATAAGAGGGTGTGCACACTTATGCAACCACAATATTTTAGTTTTTTATGTTTACTCCCCCCCCAAAAGATTTCAGTTTGGTTTTCAATTGAGTTGTACAGTTTATAGGTCACATTAAAGGTGGAAAAAGTTCTGAAATAATTTTTTTTTCTCATCACAGAATCCTGACATTTGAACAGGGGTGTGTAGACTTTTTATATCCACTGTAGATATAGTTCAGTAATGGGGAGAGGATCAGCTGTAGGGAGACCACAGGCAATACTGGTGACTACTCCTTTGACATCTGGCTGCTGTTTTTAAGCAGAGCTTCCAGAGTTCAGTTCCTGGATCCATATGGTATACAGACACACAAACGAACAGTAAAATCACTGGAAAGCCATTGTTGCAACGTTTCTTTCTTTCTTTTTTTTTGTTGTGTTTTAGAAACACACGGCTCCAGTTCTGGTGAAATTACGCACCTCTCCAGATGTCCCAGACACCTACCGTACAGATTATGGCTTCCTGGGTCCCACTCTGTGCTCTCATGTGATGAAGGCCCGGGCCCAGAGCGCTTTGCAGGGGCCCCAGGTCAACCGGACCACTCTGACAGTCACACAGGTAACCTTCGGCATTATATTCTGGCTTTAATTCATGTTGTAGAAGTTATCAGATGTCTAATCATCTCCCCCGGTAGTCACATGACCCGGGCTGTTGTGTGTGAAAGCCATGATGGTGTGTTACCCCTAATGACTTATTTTTATGTCTCTTTCCTAATCCCATGTCTTTCTCTCTCTGCTATCATCCTTTTCTACGTAACTTCTCTCTCTTAGCCTCGTCCCACCCTCACCCTCTCTCAGCCGTCCTCCGGCTCCATCACGCCATCCCCTCGCCCACCTGGGATAATTAAGGTGCCTGGGTCCTTGACTTTGCCCGTACAGACCTTAGTGAGTGCCCGGCCGGCCACCCCTACTCAGCCTTCACCACCACCCACCAAGTTCATTGTGGTGTCTTCAGCCGGGAGCAGCGGGACCCAGGTAACTGCTCATTGTGTCCTGTGTGCTTGTTCTGTGCCATTTCTCTGTCTCATCACTAATGCCTCATGCTCTTCCAGATCTCTGGCTGATGTTTGTTCTCCTGCTAACCGTGTTCTGTCATGCTGAGCCCTGTTTTCCTCTTCTATTAGTACTCTGCCTATGTTTTATAACAGCCCTTTTCAACCTTTGTGTAGTTTCTCCTCCCAGGATAAAATCATTTTATCAGCATTCCTTATCATGATTGGGTCATGTAGGTATTAACTAGAGGGAAATGGCTGGCCCTTCTGAGCGCTGCAAGTGTTGCACCCATAGGTTTTTACATGTTAGATCTTGCACTGTTCTTCCTGTCCCTTCTTTTGTGCTGTGCAATCTCTCCCTTCCCTTCTGCTCTGTCCCTTTATCTCATGTTTACTCCCTCCCCTTGCGCTGTGTCCCCCTCTCCCTTCCCTCGCGCTGCGTCCCCCTCTCCCTTCCCTTGCGCTGCGTCCCCCTCTCTTTCCTCGCGCTGCGTCCCCCTCTCTTCCCTCGCGCTGCGTCCCCCTCTCTTCCCTCGCGCTGCGTCCCCCTCTCTTCCCTCGCGCTGCGTCCCCCTCTCTTCCCTCGCGCTGCGTCCCCCTCTCTTCCCTCACGCTGCGTCCCCCTCTCCCTTCCCTCGCGCTGCGTCCCCCTCTCCCTTCCCTCGCGCTGCGTCCCCCTCTCTTCCCTCGCGCTGCGTCCCCCTCTCTCTTCCCTCGCGCTGCGTCCCCCTCTCTCTTCCCTCGCGCTGCGTCCCCCTCTTCTCTTCCCTCGCGCTGCGTCCCCCTCTTCTCTTCCCTCGCCCTGCGTCCCTCTTTTCTTCCCCTCGCGCTGCGTCCCCCTCTTTTCTTCCCTCGCGCTGCGTCCCCCTCTTTTCTTCCCTCGCGCTGCGTCCCCCTCTTCTCTTCCCTCGCGCTGCGTCCCCCTCTTCTCTTCCCTCGCGCTGCGTCCCCCTCTTCTCTTCCCTCGCGCTGCGTCCCCCTCTTCTCTTCCCTCGCGCTGCGTCCCCCTCTTCTCTTCCCTCGCGCTGCGACCCCCTCTTCTCTTCCCTCGCGCTGCGTCCCCCTCTTCTCTTCCCTCGCGCTGCGTCCCCCTCTTCTCTTCCCTCGCGCTGCGTCCCCCTCTTCTCTTCCCTCGCGCTGCGTCCCCCTCTTCTCTTCCCTCGCGCTGCGTCCCCCTCTTCTCTTCCCTCGCGCTGCGTCCCCCTCTTCTCTTCCCTCGCGCTGCGTCCCCCTCTTCTCTTCCCTCGCGCTGCGTCCCCCTCTTCTCTTCCCTCGCGCTTCGTCCCCCTCTTCTCTTCCCTCGCGCTGCGTCCCTCTCTTCTCTTCCCTCGCGCTGCGTCCCTCTCTTCTCTTCCTTCACGCTGCGTCCTCCTCCTCTCTTCCCTGGCGCTGTGTCCCCCTCTTCTCTTCCCTCGCACTGTGTCTCTCTCTCTCTTCTCCCTCTCTCTTCCCTCGCGCTGCATCCCCTTTCCCTAATGCTGCTTCACCCTCCCTCGTGCTGCGTCCCTGTCTTCCGTTCCTCGTGCTGCGTCCCCGTCTTCCGTTCCTCGTGCTGCGTCCCCGTCTTCCGTTCCTCGTGCTGCGTCCCCCTCTTCCGTTCCTCGTGCTGCGTCCCCCTCTTCCGTTCCTCGTGCTGCGTCCCCCTCTTCCGTTCCTCGTGCTGCGTCCCCCTCTTCCGTTCCTCGTGCTGCGTCCCCCTCTTCCGTTCCTCGTGCTGCGTCCCCCGCTTTTGCCCCTCGTGCTGCATTCCCCTCTTCCGCCCCTCGTGCTAAGTCCCCCTCTTCTGTCCCTCGTGCTGCGCCACCCTCTCTCTCCCCTCGCGCTGCGCCCCCCCCTCTCTCCCCTCGCGCTGCGCCCCCCTCTCTCTTCCCTCGCGCTGCGCCCCCCTCTCTCTTCCCTCGCGCTGCGCCCCCCTCTCTCTTCCCTCGCGCTGCGCCCCCCTCTCTCTTCCCTCGCGCTGCGCCCCCCTCTCTCTTCCCTCGCGCTGCGCCCTCCTCTCTTCCCTCGCGCTGCGCCCCCCCTCTCTCTTCCCTCGCGCTGCGCCCTCCTCTCTTCCCTCGCGCTGCGCCCCCCTCTCTCTTCCCTCACGCTGCGCCCTCCTCTCTTCCCTCGCGCTGCGTCCCCCTTCCCTAACGCTGCTTAACATTCTTTTGTGCTGCATCCCCTCTCCCTTTTTTCTTGCAGTGTATCCTATCTCCCTTCCATCATGCTGCTCTTCCTTCTCGCCTCCTACTGCACCCCTCTCCTTGCACCGCACATGCCTCTCACTTCTTTTTTCAAGTACTTTAACCTCTACAGTTTCCTTTATTTTACATGTCCTAATATTTCCCCCATCCTACACAACTGCTTTTTCACTGTTGCTTCCTCCTTTCCAGCTTCCCCTGTTTTTGCAGTTGTTCCATACCTCTTTGTGTCTGTACATTCCTGCTACATCCTCCATACCAATCTTTTTGTACCTCTGGTCTCACTGTGTCCCTCCTTACAGGTTCTCACCTCTTCAAGCGGCCCTTCTCCATCCACACCATGCCCCCCTGGGGTCCAACCCATTGTGAAACTTGTGTCCAGCGGTCAGAGCAGCGGCCTGGGGGGCTCAGCAACTGGCGGCAGCAGCGGAATGCAGAAATATATTGTGGTGTCTCTTCCAACCGCTGGAGAAAGCAAGACCCCTCAACCCTCCCCTCCCCCCACAGCAGAGACCCCCGGCTTGTGACAAAAGACCCCTGTGATGTGTATGAGCATTTGGGTGAATGTGTGGTCAATTGCGTGGCTGAATGTATGGATGTTTCTGGTGTTTTCTGCGTGTTACAGTTTATTTTGTGTACAAGGAATATTAACCTTTTCTTAATAAAATGGTTTAAAACTCCGGGCTTTTGTTTCACTTTTTTAACGGACAACTCCAAGCTCCGATGCGAAGTAAAAATACTCAAGTCCTAAAGTAGAAGCCTGGGCTAGTTCCAAGCTTGAAATGACTCCCGGCTACCTTCTTAATCCTATATTGACTACCCTGTAGAAGGAAAATACCTGTACTTGCCTATTGTCAGAGTGCTCCCATCCAGTCATGTGATCTCAGCGGCCGGCTTTAGGGGAGAGGATAGAATGCCAACAAAAGGCGGAATACATGGGTGGTGACCTCACCCACAAGGCTTACTATGGGGCATCCAATGTCAGCCGAAGCTGGCTGCTAGGTGCCGACCATGTGCCTGAACCAGAGTGCCCTGAGGATAGGTAAGTGTAAGCATCTTCTACAGGGTTGATAATATAGGCAGGGGCGTCCCTAGGGTTGGTGTCACCCCCTCTGATGATCCCCGCAGAATAAATCGGATCTGCGGATCAAGCATAATGGATCGGACTCCGATCCATTATGCTCAATCCGCAGATCCGATCCATCCTGCGGGGATCGTCAGCTTGCTTTACAACTTACCTTTCTGTGGAGCGGGTCCAGGGTCACCCCGTATAGATTGCATGCCGATGATCCCCATAGGATGGATCTGATCTACGGATTGAGCATAATGGATCGAAGTCCGATCCATTATGCTCCCCAATCTGCAGATCCTGTGGGGATCGTCGACATACAACCTATACGGGGTGACTCCGGACCAGCTCCATGAAAAGGTAAGTTGTAAAGCAAGCTGACGATCCCTGCGGGATGGATGGGATCTGTAGATTGGGGAGCATAATGGATCGGACTCCGATCCATCCTGCGGGGATCGTCAGCTTGCTTTACAACTTACCTTTTCGTGGAGTGGATCCGGTGTCACCCCGTATAGATTGCATGCCAATCCCTGTTTGATGGATCGGATCTGTGGATTGAGCATAATGGAGTCCGATCCATTATGCTCCCCAATCCGCAGATTCGATCCATCCAACGGGGATCGTAGGCTTGCTTTACAACTTACCTTTTCATGGAGCGGGTCAGGTGTCACCCCGTGCGGTAGGTGTCACCCGCTGCAGCACGCACCCCCCGCACCTGCCTAGGGACACCCCTAAATATAGGAATTAGAATGGGGATGGGATCAAGTTTAAGCTTGGTTAGTTATAGCCCGAATAGCCGGGCTATGTGTGTCCATAGAAACACCAAGATTAGCTCCTGCTGATCTCAACCAAGCTCTTGAATGCAAGGAGAGGAGAGAAGAACTGAAGCTGTGCACAGCACTGGATTGATTCAGGACACAGGTAAGTATTTAGGGAAGGGGGGCGGACATCACCGGAAGGTTCCTTAATGCATTTGTATTTACAACCACTGCAAGTACATTATATATGGTGTATGATTTCACCTGTGTTTTCCATCCCCCCCTACGGAAATACCCATTCTTTCCAAGAACTTTAATGTTCTGTATGGAAAAAAAAAAAAGCACAAAGCTTTTCTGCATAACATTTTTAATAGATATGTGTTCTTAACCCTTCATGTCGACAATACGCATATACAGTTGTGTTCAAAATAATAGCAGTGTGTTGAAGAAAGTGAAGAAAGCTGAAAATCCTTCTAAAAGGCTTTTATTTCCATCCACACAAATGCATTGGGAACACGACACATTCTATTCCAAATCAAAACATGAAGAAAAAATAGATCAAATGTGTGTTGTTCCTCTAAAAAAATTGAAGAAAAGTGAATATTAGACAGTTCAAAAAAATCGCAGTGTTTGTATTCTTCTTTACAAACTCAAACATTCACTATATAAACTGAGAAATGTTTGAAGATTTTGCTTTCCTTTGAATCACTTCATGAATATTTGGTTGTAGTCGCACTGTTTCTGAGAACTGCTGTACATCTGTGTTGTATGGAGTCACCCAACTTCTGGCCCCTGTGATCAGGTATTCCAGCCCAGGATGATTGGACGACATTCCACAGTTCTTCTCTATTTCTTGGTTTTGCCTCAGAAACGGCATTTTTGATGTCACCCCACAAGTTTTCTATTGGATTAAGATCCGGGGATTGGGCTGGCCACTCCATAACGTCAATCTTGTTGGTCTGGAACCAAGATGTTGCACGTTTACTGGTGTGTTTGGGGTCGTTGTCTTGTTGGAACACCCATTTCAAGGGCATTTCCTCTTCAGCATAAGGCAGCATGACCTCTTCAAGTATTCTGATGTATTCAAACTGATCCATGATCCCTGGTATGCGATAAATAGGCCCAACACCGTAGTATGAGAAACATCCCCATATCATGATGCTTGCACCACCATGCTTCACAGTCTTCACAGTATACTGTGGCTTGAATTCAGTGTTTGGGGGTCGTCTGACAAACTGTCTCCGGCCACTAGACCCAAAAAGAACAATCTTACTTTCATCAGTCCACAAAATGTTGCGCCATTTCTCTTTAGGCCAGTCAATGTGCTCTTTGGCAGATTGTAACCTCTTCAGCACACGTCTTTTTTCCAACAATGGGACTTTGCGGGGACTTCTTGCAGATAGCTTGGCTTCACATAGGCGTCTTCTATTTGTAACAGTACTCACAGGGAACGTCACACCTTCTTTCATCTTCCTGGAGCTGATTGTTGGCTGAGTCCGCGCCATTTTGGCTATTCTATCCATTCCAATGGTAGTTTTTCGCTTTCTTCCACGTCTTTCAGGTTTTGGTTGCCATTTTAAAGCATTTACCATCATTTTAGCTGAGCAGCCGATCATTTTCTGCACTTCTTTATATGTTTTCCCCTCTCCAATCAACTTTTTAATCAAGGTACGCTGTTCTTCTGAACAATGTCTGGAACGACCCATTTTCCTCAGAATTTCAGAGAGAAATGCACTGTAACCAGCATGTACAACATTTGCTGCCTTCCTTCCTTAAAAAAGGGCAATAATTGCCACCTGTTTTTCAAAAAATGAATGAGCTCACTAATAGAACTCCACACTGCTATTATTTTGAACATGCCCCTTTTAATGAGTGATTCAATTACACAGAATCAGCAGCATGCATGTCATGACTGTTGGGTCTGTTGGATTTCTATTACTCTACTACACCTGCTAGGAAATTATTTGCCATGTAGAAATATCATTTCTACCAAAAACAGCGATTGATCCGGTTAGTAATGTCTGACTGCTATTATTTTGAACACAACTGTATGTGCTGAGAGCAGCACATATGTCCGTGACTCACAGAAAGGTCCCGATCTCCCCGTTCGATCAGGACCTTTTCCGATCATGTGACGGCGCATCACTGTGGTCACATGACCCTAAAACCCCACCCGCCTCCCGCCTTCTGAAACTCTTAAAGGGCTTGGAGGCGCCGGCTTGAAGAGGTTAAATTGTTCAGATCATCAAACGCATTTTAATATTACACAAAGATAACCTGAGTAAATACAAAATGCAGTTTTTAAATGATGATTTCATTTGTTAAAGGAAAAAAGCTGTCTAAACCTACCTGGCCCTATGTGAAAAAGTAATTGCCCCACCTCATTGCTAAATCACGAATGAACTATGATTACCACATTTTTTTTTAAGTTAAATTTCACTTGCCTCACCCAGGCCTGATTACTGCCAGACCTGTTGAATCAAGAGATCACTTAAAGGATAAGTTCCCCTTTTTATAACATGTTATAACCTTATTCAGGGTGTAACATGTTATGAATGGACCAGCCCCCGCTCCTCCACTTTGACAGCTAGCAAGAGGAGAAGAAAAAAAAAAAGCAGGCTCCGCCCGCCGTCAGTCAATCACAGTCTTCTATGAATGAGAAAACTACAAGTCCTGACAGCCTTAGTGGCTGTCAGCTTTTAGTTCTGTCAGTATACCTGATTGCTAAATCACAAATGAACTGTGTTAACCACATTTGTTTTGTAAAACTGAGTTAAATTTCACTTGCCTCACCCAGGCCTGATTACCGCCAGACCTGTTGAATCAAGAAATCACTTAAAGGAAAAGTTCCCCTTTTTATAACATGTTATAACCTTATTCAGGGTGTAACATGTTATGAATGGACCAGCCCCCGCTCCTCCACTTTGACAGCTAGCGAGAGGAGAAGAAAAAAAAAAAAAAAGCAGGCTCTGCCCGCCGTCAGTCAATCACAGTCTTCTATGAATGAGAAAACTACAAGTCCCAACAGCCTTAGCGGCTGTCGGCTTGTAGTTCTCAACTTCCACAGTGCTGTGGTAGTTCATTGATTCCTCCTGTCAGTATACCTGATTGCCCGTACAACCCACGTTGGCAAGCAAATATACTGACAGATCTGCAGGAGACCTGCATGGCATCAGCGATCTGCTGATCTCTGGTGCAATGCTTTCCAGGCTCCTGCAACAAAAAATAATAGACGCACATTTTTTTTACCTGCAAAAAAACGTGCATTTATTATTTTTTGTCAAAAGGTGAACTTATCCTTTAACCACTTCAGCCCCAAGCCATTTCTGGCACTTTTTGTTTACATTTTAAAAACAGTATTATTTGCTGATTTCAATATTCTTAGAACCCTCCAATATTTTTTTTTTTGGGTGTGTATTTTTTTATTTTTTTTTAAAGTGGAGGCCGTAGAGAATAAAATTTAAATACCACTATGCAAATACCATGCAAAAACCACCAAATTTATTCTCTAGGGCCTCCACTTTGAAAAAAAAAAAAAACTTAATACACAACCCAAAAAGAAAAAATGTTTGAGGGTTCTAAGAATATTGAAATCAGCAAAAAATACTGATTTTAAAATGTAAACAAAAATGCCAGAATGGCTTGGAGCTGAAGTGGTTAAATAGAATCTGTCTGACAAAGTGAAGCATGCTAAACGATCTAAAAAAGCAACACAGCATACTGCGATCTAAAGAACTTAAAAAACAGATGAGAAAAAAAGTAATTGACGTGTATCAGTCTGTAAAGGGTCACCAAACCATTTCTAAGGCCAAAGCCTTAGAAATGGTTTGGTGACCCTTTACAGACTGATACACGTCAATTACTTTTTTTCTCATCTGTTTTTTAAGTTCTTTAGATCGCAGTATGCTGTGTTGCTTTTTTAGATCTTTTAGCATCCTTCACTTCACTCCAGCAAACCACGGTGAGAGCCATTATTCACAAAAGGGTTCTGCAGTGTTTTGGATCAGGAAGGGGGCAAAAACTTTTTTCACAGCACTGTACATAACATGTATTTCAGGGGACTTCATGAAGTGGAAAAATAAAGCTAGCCTCTAATTAAAATTCACACTATACTGTACATGAATCTCTAGGACATGTGTACATTGCAGTTTTCAGCCCCTGCATTTTATGAACCACAAGCTCCACAAATGCTCTCCACTGTTGAGACATTAGCATGGTGCAAACTAGTCTTTGCCTACGTCACAGGGGTAGGAAACCTGCGGCTCTCTAGCTGTTGTGGAACTACATTTCCCATGAGGCATTGCAAAGATTACAAAACTGACAGTTACAGCTATGACGTACAGAGGCATGATGGAACTTGTAGTCAGTCCTGCGGCTCTCAGGTTGCTACCCCTGTCCTAGTAGGACCTGATTCTCCACAGCCAAAACAAGCCCCAATGGGCACTAAGAGGCTGGCACTACTTTAGGATTGGCCTGATCCTGAAAGGATGTTTGCTCTTCCTAAGATCTCTTTCAGACAACTGATAAAAATGGGTGACTGACCTGTGGTTTTACTGCCCCCAAGCCGCCCACCTATCCTGTAAAATACCAGCTGGATGGGTCTGTGCACATGGCCACAACATTTGTAACTCGGGGTGCAGTTTGACGGGCACCACCACCTGTCATACATCCGTTGACTTCACTGGGGCTGTGCTGAAAACCAGTGCAATGCATGTGATTGCAGCGTGGTTGAGTGGCATTATAGGGTTAAATCAGGCATGATGAGGCGATATAATGCCTGTCAAAAGCAATCTGAACATGGATCGCTCTTCCCAGGGCACCGGACTCCACCGTGAGTGTGAAAGACACCTAAGATTGTTGCTGAATATTATATGGAAAAAGGTATTTCTGATGTACATGCACAATATATCTCTACAGTGCTGCGTATCTTGTTGGCACTATACAAATACCGGTGATGAATGTTCTCCCTGTGCCTGTGTGGGTTTCCTCCTAGTACTCCGGTTTCCTCCCACACTCAAAAGACATGCTGGTAGGTTAATTGGATCCTGTCTAAATTGGCCCTAGTATGTGTATGTATGAATGTGAGTTATTAGGGACCTTAGATCAGGAAGGAATTGTTTTGCCAGCAGGAGCAAATTGGATCATGCTTTGCTGTTTTTTGTTTTTTTTTGCCTTCCTCTGGATCAACTCTGGGTGTAGGCAGGGGCGGACTGACGACTCATGGGGCCCCTGTGTCCTTGCTCAAACACAAAAAAGCCTATGAAAAAGGTACCAGGGGCATCTCATGGGGCCCCCTAATGACCCCGGGCCCTCGGGCAGTGGCCGTGTTTCCAAATGGTCAGTCCGCCCCTGGATATAGGATTATAACTTTTTTTTTTTTTTTGATCGTTGAACTGGATGGACTTTTGTCTTTATTCAGCCAGACTAACTAACTATGTAACTATTGTACACCAGAGGCATCCCTAGGGTTGGTGTCACCCGGTGCGATAACACTTGGTGACACCCCCTCCGACAATCCCTGCAGAATGGATTGGATCTGCGGGTTGAGCATAATGGATCGGACTCCGGTCCATTATGCTCAATCCGCAGATCTGATCCATCCTGTGGGGATCCTCAACTTTCTATACAACTTACCTTTTTGTGGAGCGGGTCCGGTGTCACCCCATATAGGTTGCATGCCGATGATACCCGCAGGATGGATCGGATCTGCGGATTGAGCATAATGGATCAGAGTCCGATCCATTATGCTTCCCAATCTGCAGATCCCATCAGGATCGTCAGCTTGCTTTACAATTTACCTTTTTGTGGAGCGAATCTGATGTCACCCCGTGCGTGCCGCACCCCCCGCACCTGCCTTGGGAAGCCCCTGTTGTACACCCCTTGAGGGTTAGGGACTGATGTGGATGTACAATATATATGTAAAGCGCTGCGTAAATTGATGGCGCTATATAAGTACCTGAAATAAAAAAGAAATAAATGAAATAAATTGATGTTATGCTGCTGGTTCTGCCCAGTGCTGTTGTCCCAGGGACTATGCAGCGACCAGGGGCGGACTGACCATTTGGAAACTCGGGCACTGCCCGAGGGCCCGGGGTCAGTAGGGGGCCCCATGAGATGCCCCTGGTACCTTTTTCATAGGCTTTTTTGAGTTTGGGCAAGGACACAGGGGCCCCATGATCCCCTATTGCCCGGGGGCCCCATGAGTTGTCAGTCCGCCCCTGGGAGCGACCTTCAAATAGGTCAATCAGCCACAGCTCTAGGAACCCCTAGCAATCTCGGGAAGAACCCTGGTTAACAATGGCTGATACAGCATTCCCAGGGATCTTTTCAGCAGGAGGATGATGTCGCCCCCTGAACAACAGTTGGGGAATGGGAATGATAGTCTCTGTTTTCCCCTCTCTTTGTTTTGCACTGTTTACTGAAAGGGGAGGGCACCACGTTGAATAAGCAGACCTTACCTGAAGTGCGAGGTCCACTTTAAGTAAATAATAATGTTGTAAAACCAGGGTGTGCGCTCATACGTGTTAACTACATGAGATTCATTCAAATTCATCTTCATACAAATACAAGATGTACTAAATGGCAGTTGAGTGTAAGTGAAACAACAGTCAGAGACTGCCCCAGATACGAATGTGTAACATTTAAGGGGCTCAGTTTGCCATGGCTAAGCTGTCCTCAGGTTTCATTGGCGCCGAGATTATTAGTCCCATCTCCATTTATTTCACATCATGGCCGTTACGGCTTAGCAAACCGAGCCTCTTGTTCTGTACACCTAGGGGGTTTGCTGACACGGATCTGAAAACATTTGTAAGGGGGACTATGATTGGCTGTGTGTTGGCGCCATTTGCTTAAAGTGGTACTAAAGGCTCAAAGTTGTTTACCTTCATGCATTCTATAGATCAGGGGTCTCCAAACTTTCTAAACAAAGGGCCAGTTTACTGTCCTTCAGACTCTGAGGGGGCCAGACTGTGGCCAGTGAGAGTAGAAAATGCCCTGGGAGTAAACAATGCCCTATCGTTTGTGAGGGGAATATTGCCTCGTTGGTATTAGGGGGAAGAATGGTGCCCCATCATTGGTATCAGTGGGAGGAATAGTGCCCCATCATTGGTATCAGTGGGAGGAATAGTGCCCCATCATTGGTGTCAGTGGGAGGAATAGTGCCCCATCATTGGTGTCAGTGGGAGGAATAGTGCCCCATCATTGGTATCAGTGGGAGGAATAGTGCCCCTTCATTGGTGTCAGTGGGAAGAAACGTGTCCCATCATTGGTGTCAGTGGGAGGAATAATGCCCCATCATTGACATCAGGGGGAGGAATAGTGTCCCATCATTGGTGTCAGTAGGAAGAAACGTGTCCCATCATTGGTGTCAGTGGGAGGAATAGTGCCCCATCATTGGTATCAGAGGGAGGAATAGGGCCCCATCATTGGTGTCAGTGGGAGGAATAGTGCACCATCATTGGTGTCAGTGGGAGGAATAGTGCCCCATCATTGGTATCAGTGGGAAGAAGAGTGCCTCATTGTTGGTATCAGGGGGAAGAATGGTGCCCCATCATTGGTATCAGTGGGAAGAAGACTGCCTCATTGTTGGGGGTCAGTGGTAGGAATAGTGCCCAATTGTTGGTATCAGTGACAGGAATTATGCCCCGTTTTTTGGTGTCAGTGGACAGAATAGTGACTTGCATCAGTGAGAGGAATAGTATCCCAAGGGCCGGATAAAGGAAAAAAAGCGCCACATCCAGCCATTACGGTTTAGTAAACCGAGCCTCTTGTTCTGTACACCTAGGGGGTTTGTTGACATGGATCTGAAAACATTTGTAAGGGGGACTATGATTGGCTGTGTGTTGGCGCCAAACTGCTTAAAGTGGTAGTAAGGCTCAAGGTTGTTTACCTTCATGCATTCTATAGATCAGAAGTCTCCAAACTTTCTAAACAAAGGGCAAGTTTACTGTCCTTCAGACTCTGAGGGGGCCGGACTGTGGCCAGTGAGAGTAGAAAATGCCCTGGGAGTAAACAATGCCCTATCGTTTGTGAGAGGAATATTGCCTCATTGTTGGTATCAGGGGGAAGAATGGTGCCCCATCATTGGTGTCAGTGGGAAGAAGAGTGCCTCATTGTTGGGGGTCAGTGGTAGGAATAGTGCCCTGTTGTTGGTATCAGTGACAGAAATTATGCCCCGTTGTTGGTGTCAGTGGACAGAATAGTGACTTGCATCAGTGAGAGGAATAGTATCCCAAGGGCCGAATAAAGGAAACAAAGGGCCACATCTGGCCCCTGGGCTGCAGTTTGGAGACCACTGCTATAGTTGTAGGTTGAAAACCTTCTGTGTGCAGCATCCCCCAGGCCCCCATAATACTCACCTAAGCCCCCTCTTGATCCAGCAATGTGCACTGGAGTCTTGGCTATCCCGGGACTCCCTCACCTCTTTAGCTGAGCCAGAAGCGGGAGAAATTGGATCCTGCTGCTGTCAATCACAGCCAGTGAGCCAATGAGAAGAGAGAAAGGGAAGGGCCGAGCCGTGGCTCCATGTGTGAATGGACACACGTAGCCATGGCTGGGGAGTTTGCATTCTTGGGTGCACCTATTGCAAGCTGCTTGCTGTAGGGGCGCCCAACAGGAGGGAGGGGCCAGGAGTGCCCAAGAGAAGAAGAGTTCCACCCAGAGTTTCAGCCCCATGAAGGATTCTTGCAGTAGCAGACTACATCCACATGTTTCTACAGTGTTTACCTCCCATGCTCCGTCTCTCTGGACTCCTCCCATCCTGGCACATATATGGGCACTAACTCCACCCACTACATCACTACAAGAAGGCTTTGTCTAAAAGGGGACCTAACCAGGGGCAGACTGACAACTCATGGGGCCCCCGGGCAATAGGGATCATGGGGCCCATGTGTCCTTGCCCAAACTCAAAAAAGCCTATGAAAAAGGTACCAGGGGCATCTCATGGGGCCCCCTTCTGACCCCGGGCCCTCAGGCAGTGCCCGAGTTTCCAAATGGTCAGTCCGCCCTTGGACCTAACACCCAATTGCATAATTCCCTATTACCACATTATTTTGGGACAGAGCCACGTAGTGACAGACTAACTAACTGCACATGTCTACATGTTGGTGGGGCCAAAAAGACACTGTAAGGAGAAGATTCAAAATAACGAGGTAGAATAGAAGGACTGGGTTAGGAAAATGGGGGAAGCACAAAAAAACAACATTGAAGAACATTTGCAAATGGGATTTGGCATGGTTATGTTGTTCACTTATGGTGTGTGGAGTCGTATACTTTTACTTAATGATGTTATATTCTGTTTACTATTGTGTCTAATCTTCTGCTTTATCTCCACTGCACCCTGTCTGTCTTTTGACCTTTGTCCACCTGTGTGCGATACCATTTACCTTTCCTTCCTTCTCTCCCAGAATTTAATAGCATGTTTCATTTTCTCACCCTGCCTAACCCTTCGTACTTTACTGTTCAGAGGGCTCTTCTCTTCTCAACTGGTGGCTTTTAGCACCACGATCTTAGCACTGGTAGGCCTGGGAACAGAAAAGGTTGATATATCACCACTCATTCCCCCTCTGTTCAATCCTTTCCTCTCCTCCTCTGTCTTGGCATGACCATCCTCCTCCATCTTTTCTGCATAACTGCCCTCTTACCCTCCTGCCACCACACTATTCTCCTTCTAGCCTAGCTTTATCTTCCATATATACTTCCTCTGCACTGCCATCCTCACTCTCCTCATCCTCTGCCCTGGCATCATCACACTCCACATCCTCTTCCTTAGATTCACCACTCTCCTCATCCTCTTCCTTAGATTCACCACTCTCCTCATCCTTTTTCTTAGATTCATCACTCTCCTCATCCTCTGCCCTGGCATCACCACTCTCCTCATCCTCTACCTTGGAATCACCAATCTCCTCCTCTTCCTTAGATTCATCACTCTCCTCATCCTCTGCCCCGGCATCACCACTCTCCTCATCCTCTATTTTGGAATCACAGATCTCCTCATCCTCTTCCTTTAAATCATCACTCTCCTCATCCTCTTCCTTGGAATCACCACTCTCCTCATTCTTTGACCTGGAATCACCACTCTTCTTATCCTCTGCCCTGGTCTTGACCTCTGACTTAACATGTCCACCCTAATCTGGCACCTTTACTCTCTTCCTCTTGGGTCCTGGCATCTTCCTTGCTCTCCTCCCTCTTTTTCATGGCATTAATAGTTACCTCTTCCTCCCTCTGACATCTTTACTTTCCTTCTTTTGGATCCTGACATCACCTGTCCTCTGCTCCCATTGTGACTTGATACCTCTACGCTTCTCCTGCTTTACCCTGGTATCACCACTTTTCTCTACGTGTCTTGGCATTAATAGTTACCTCTACCACTGTCAGGCATATTTATTCTTTTCCTCTTGGGTCCTGGCATCTTCTCTGCCCCCTTTTTGTCCTTACACAAATACTCATCACTTCCTCTATCTAGCATCTTCACTTTTGGGTCCTGGCATCACCTCTCCCCTGCTCCCCCTCTCTCTTGGTACTGATTCATTCTCTTGCTCTGCCTTGGTATCACCACTCTTTTCACTGTGCCCTGGCATTGATTGTCATCTCTTCTTCTCTCTGGTATCTTTACTTTCCTTCTCTTGTGTCCTTTCATCACCTCTCCTTTGCTCCTTTTCTCTCTTGGTGCGTCTATGCTTTGCCTGCTCTGTCCTGGTATCACCACTCTTATCAGTATTACCTGGCATGAATAGTCATCTCTTCCTCTACCTGGAACCTTCACCTTCCTCTACCTGGCACCTTCACTTTCCTCCTCTTCAGTCCTGGCATCTTCCTCACTCTCCTCCATTTTTGTGTTGGCCTTAATAGTTACCTCTTCCTCTCTCTGGCTTCTCCACTTTCCTACTCTTGGATCCTGGCATCATCTCTCCTCTGCTGCCCAGTGCTCACCAACTTGGTACTTCTACGTTCTGCTTGCTGTGTTCTGGTGTCACCTGTCTCCTCTCATTCTCTGTCTCTGTGTGTCTTTAAAAAACATTTTCTCAATACCCTCAATGAGTTGCTGCCTCAATTTTATTCTTTGTTGGGTGTTGCTGTCTTTTCATGAAAACAGGCTTGGCAGGTTCTCTTGTGCACCACACCCGACAACACCTCTGTGACTGATGTTAAGCAGAAGCTTTAATCTTCCTAAATGGATCTGCTGAGGCTATACTCTGATTCCTAGGACCAGCTTGGCCATACAAACTCTGGAATTAATTCATGGCCTTAATGGTTGGATGTGGAGGGACAGCGGAGCCCCTGAGGATAATAAAAGGAGCTACAGACTGATTGCAACCCAACGTGCTGCCACAGAGACCTATCTGACATTTCCTATAACCCGGAGGTGGTGAGCATTCATCACCATGGTCATTCACTACCAGGACCAGCATTATGACCGGCTTAAAAACCTGTGTCTTCGCCAAAGCCGTGTTTTTGAGGATCCCTACTTCCCATCAAATGACCGGTCCCTGTACTACAGCCAGAGTCCCCCCAGGGTGGTGGAGTGGAAGCGACCTCAGGTAATGTTATGTACTTTGTCTACAATTTAGTTACCATATTGCATAGGTTAGTGGATCTATGTGCTAAAACACGTAAACTGGGTATACACTAGTAGAATCCCGATTGAAAATTTGTACGAAAATTCTCAGAACATTCAAATGTCCTTCGAAAGCAGTTCGCTTTTACCATTCGATTTAGGAATGAAAGGATTTTTACCAAACTAAAGCCACATGCATTGTTACCCTAGGTTCACATCTGTGCTGGTGGTGCCACTGCGGATCCGCACGAAAATCCGTGCAGCCGCACCACCCGCACAGAGAATTGCGGACCCGCGGGTGGGTGCCATTAGTTATAATGGCACGCAACCCGCACTGGGAAACGCAACCGTACTGGGAACCGAGGTTCTCTTGTGGGCTGCGTTTTCCAAAGAAGTGCAGGGACTTCTTCCCTGCGTGTCATGGGCACGGGAGTCTATTCAAATGAATGGGCTTTTGTGCCCGTGCAAAACGCGGCCCACACAACCGCATAGGGGTGAGGGTCCTTTCGCACGGGCTGCTTAACTGTGGCCCCATGTAGGAGCGTGTTTTCGCGCCACCTAATGTCCTAATATGATATGCAGGTGCAGGGGCGGACTGACAACTCATGGGGTCCTGAGGAATAGGACGCTGGCTTGGGCATGTGCGTGACCCTGTGCATGCTCGTGCTGGGAAAACATGGACATGCATGGGGCCCAAAGTGAACTAGAAATTCGTACATGCAAGAAAAAATTCCATCTTACTCTTTTGAAACGTCCAGAGGCCCAACGATGAGGAAAATGAATGAACGTTCTTACAATGAAAACCAAGTCTACTAGTATACCTAGCTTTGGGTGGGGAGCTATTGGGAAGAGAGATGCATCCTCCACCCAAAATTTCAATATGAGGTTTGGCAGACTTCTCCTTTAAAATGAAACTCTAACTTTGGGCAGAAGACACTTGTAGAAACTCAGAAATAACAAATATATTTTCCTTTTCTAAAAAAGATTTTTTTTTTGCCTTAATCACTTCAAGTCCAGACTTTCACCCCCTTCCTGCCCTGGCCAATTTTCAGCGCTATCACACTTTGAATGACAATTGCGCAGTCGTGCAACCCATGTACCCATGTGAATTGTTTAGCATTTTGTTGAGACAGATAAAACTTTATTTTGGTGGTATTTATTCACCACTGGAATTTTTGTTTTTTTTTTGCTATATAAATGAAAAAGTCCAAAAATTTAAAAAAAGTGTTTTTCTTATAAAATTTTGCAAATAAATAACATTTCTTCATAAATCCTGGCCAAAATGTATTCAGTTAAATTTTTAGTCAAACAATAAACCAAATTAGTTTATAACCAAAAATTATAATTTTTCAAAATTCTTTCTTACATTTTTATTTTATTTTTTATATTATTTTTTTTTTTTGGGGGGGGGTTACATACTGTCACCCTAGCAGTACATTGTCACCATGGTGACACTGTACTACTTGTGGGGGGTGATGAAGATTTATTTTTTTTTTACACTTTTTTACCAAAAAGGCTGTAAAAGCAATCATTTCTCCTTCTCTCTGGCTGCATTCTTGCAGCCATTGAGAAATACTGTGTGAGCTGTGATTGGTCACAGCTTGTCACTTGGTACAAGGCTGTTGTGAATAGCCCTGTACCATGTGATCTCTGTGATCATTCACAGATTTCACACGTAGTAAGCAAGATGTGATCACTGATTGGCCAATCAGTGATCACATGATTGGGACCTCACACAGAGGTCCCGTACAATGATCGGTGTTCTGCTGTGTCCTCCGGAAAGCAGGATCCGGGGAGACCAGATATAGTGAATGCAGGGTTTGGGGAGACCAGATATAGGGAATGCAGGGTCCGGGGAAACCAGATATAGTGAATGCGGGGTCCGGGGAGACCGGATATAGTGAATGCGGGGTCCGGGGAGACCAGGTATAGTGAATGCGGGGTCCGGGGAGACCGGGTATAGTGAATGCAGGATCCGGGGAGACCGGGTATAGTGAATGCAGGGTCCGGGGAGACCGGATATAGTGAATGTGGGGTCCGGGGAGAGCTGATATAGTGAATGCAGGGTCCGGGGAGACCGGGTATAGTGAATGCGGGGTCCGGGGAGACCGGATATAGTGAATGCAGGGTCCGGGGAGACCGGATATAGTGAATGCGGGGTCCGGGGAGACCGGATATAGTGAATGCGGGGTCCGGGGAGACCGGATATAGTGAATGCGGGGTCCGGGGAGACCGGATATAGTGAATGCGGGGTCCGGGGAGACCGGATATAGTGAATACAGGGTCCGGGGAGACCAGATATAGTGAATGCGGGTCCGGGGAGACCAGATATAGTGAATGCAGGGTCCTGGGAGACCAGATATAGTGAATGCAGGGTCCGGGGAGACCAGATATAGTGAATGCGGGGTCCGGGGTTTAGTAACCCTTTAGGTGTCCTGAATAAAATTAGCAGGCAACTGTCACAATAATTTGCTGCCTTTGTTTCAGGATCTGGTAAGAGCACCCCGCCTGTTTTCCGCCAGAGGCATCAGTCCACGTGACCTGCAGCAAGGCAGTCTGGGTAATTGCTGGTTTGTGGCAGCTGCATCTTGTCTAGCTAAAGACCCCTTGATATGGAAGAAGGTGAGTATTTGCCCTTTAAAAATGTCCTGATGGTAATATAATTCCTTTTTGGCCAATGGTTCAAAGCACAAGGCCACTGAAGAGTTCTTTTAAGTCTACATTTACCTTCTTTTCCAGGTCATACCTTCCCCCAAGAAGCAGGAATGGCCCAGCCCTGGAGGTGCCCCTCACTGTGGGATCTTCAGGTTCAGATTCTGGCGTTTCGGCCGCTGGGTAGAAGTCGTTATCGATGATCGATTGCCGACATCTGGTGGAGAGTTAATTTTTTGCAGACCTGACCGCAAGTGTGATGCATTCTGGTGTTCGCTGCTCGAAAAAGCCTATGCCAAGTAAGGTCCTTCCTATCTCAGCCTTGGTGTCCTGTTTATATCTGTCTTTACGATTATTTTTTCTTCTTAATGGTTGTTGCTGTTAAAGGAGAAGTTTGAGGTTCTTAAAAAAAAAAAAAAGAAAAAAAAATCCATACTCGCCTCCATGCTGCAGCATCACTGTGATGCTGCAGCTGTCCTCCGCCAGCCCTAAGCCCAAGAACTAAGCGATCACATGACTGTTGATCACTCATTTCTCAGTCAGCTTCGAGCAGAGAGCGGTGACTGTCAGTCAGTGCTCTCTGCTCTGCCTCTCCACCGGGCTGGAAAGGGGGCAGACACAGATGACTTCGGCTCTTAGAGGCTGAGCCAGCTGTCAATCGGGCAGCTAAGTGGATCCCAACAATATGGTCAGGATCCTTCCAGGGACTTAAAGCTGATTCACACATGTGCGCTGCAGATTGAAGCTCAGATTTCACAGCTAATTGATACAGTAGTTGTTCAGCGGTTCATTTCAGGTTCAGGACAGGATTAACTCAGGATCTTGTTCACACACATGCGGTTTAGAAACGGTTCCCATAGAAGTCAATAGTTTGTAATCTGCACCTGAACTGGACTGCACTGCTCAGAAATTGTACAGGACTCTTTTTCAATCTGCACTGAACATGTGAACAGGCACTGGACATATGTGAACAGGCACCATAGGAAGCAATGTTTTTTCACATGTCATGCGGATTGGATGCGGTTCAAACCACATCCAATCCACATATATGTGATCGGGCACTGAAGCGGCTCTATGATATCAGCCAACAGAGGGTTTTAGCCTGTTGGCTGATTCTGGGTCACAGGAGAGCACAAGCAGTTGTGGCATGTTGGTGTGTCAATTATGGGGTTAAAGTGATCCGTATGTGGACAGCTTTTCAGAGATCCGATGGTTTACATTAGACACAGTCATTCATTTTCAACTTTCAGTTCATTGTCAATACATTGTAAAAAAAGAAAAAAAAAAGTATACTGTGCGCTGCCGGGTGTGTCTGGCTTACACATACCACACAGCCTGAGGCTCCATTCACACTAGGGCGTTTTTCAGCTCCGTGCTCAAACGCTCAACAACCAAACTCCAATTCATTTCTATGGCCCCTGTTCACATATGAGTGTTTCTTCGCCTATAGCTCATAAAAGTACTTGCGCTACTTTTCAGGAAGATCTGGGTGTTTTGTCCCCATAGACTTGAATGGAAAATGCCCGAACATGGGAAATTAGCATTTTTCAGGCATTTTCAGCTCAAACAGCAGCTTACTTGGCAGACAGATCTGGAATTTTTGTCCCCATACACTTGAATGAAAATGCCTAAACAGGAGAAATTAGCGTTTTTTCAGGCGTTTTTTCAGCTCAAACAGCAGCTTAATTTTTAGGCAGATCTGGGAATGTTGTCCACATAGACTTGAATGGAAAATGCCAGAACATGGGAAATGAGCATTTTTCAGGCATTTTCAGCTCAAACAGCAGCTTACTTGTCAGACAGATCTGGACATTTTGTCTCCATAGACTTGAATGGAAAACGCCCGAACGGGGGAAATGAGCATTTTTCCAGGCGTTTGCAACTCAAACAGCAGCTATTTCTACTGGCCACAGCAAAAACGCCTGTAATATTTGCAAATCTGCTCAAAAAAACTCTTAGACGCCTGGGAAAAAATGCCTGAAAAAAACGTTCAGCTCAGTGTGAATGGAGCCTGAGACAATAGTGAGGTGCTAGTCCAGCTTATCCAATTAGAAAATGGTGTTAGTGCCATCGCCAACGTCACCCGGCTTTCCACTGGCCTGTCCTCTGTGTGACATCAGGCATCGCAAACGTCATCCGGCTTTCCACTGGCCTGGCCTCTGTGTGACGTCATGCAGCAGGCATCGCCAACGTCATCTGGCTTTCCACTGGCCTGGCCTCTGTGTGACGTCATGCAGCAGGCATCGCCAACGTCATCTGGCTTTCTACTGGCCTGGCTTCTGTGTGACGTCATGCAGCAGGCATCGCCAACATCATCTGGCTTTCCACTGGCCTGGACTCTGTGTGACGTCATGCAGCAGGGAGGAAGCGGGGGGATCAGAATACAGAGGCGCATAGTACAGGGGACACAGGAAAAAGCCTGTTAGGAGCCTAATGCCGGAAAAAGTATTCCAGCACTGGCTCTGGGACACAATCTGAATTCCCAGGATGTTGGGATTTTATTGAAATCCCGGGGCAGTTCAGCAGAATTGGCTATGGTTGGGGGTATATTTTTTTTTTTTTGTTTTTTTTTTCATACTATGGCACACTTACCTAGCAAAGTGATCCCCCCCAGATATGCTGGTGCTTCAATCTTCCAGGTATGTAGTGTTGACTGATTGGGCCATGATGACGTAATTCCTGCACATGTACAGGGAGAAGCATTTACGATGGAAGAGACATACAGTGCAAAGTCTGCTCTGCCATAAAAAACTACCTGTCAGGTTTACTTCCACTTTATATATAGTCCTAGTCTATGGACCGTATACATTGCACATGTTCACCGCAGTCCTTCTACTACTACCGGGCTACTCAGTAACCAGTCTGGACTATGCAAGGACTCACCCATGTGACAAAACAAACAAGGGTCTAAGAGTTGGTGTCATTTTAAACCTCATACTTATATACAGCTAGGCCCATATATATTTGGACACAGGCACAATTTTGGATTTTTTCAGGTATTTGCCAAAACCTATTCAAGCTATAGTTCTATAATAGATATGGGCTGAAAGTGCACACTCAGGTTTAATTTGAGGGTATGTACATCCAAATTGGAGGAAGGGTTTAGGAATTACAGCTGTTAAGAGGAGCCAACCCCCCTATTTCAAGGGACCAAAAGTAATTGGACATTTGAATCAAAAGCTGTTTCATGGCCAGGTGTGGGCTATTCCTTCATCAATTAAGCAGGTAAAAGGTGTGGAGTTGATTCTAAGCCAGATTAGAAGTTGCCATAAAACATCTAAAAAAGCCAGACAAGTTCTAGAAAAGCATTCTTTGGATGGATGAAACTAAGATGAATCTGTAGCAGAATGACGGGAAGAAAAAAGTGTGGAGAAGGCTTGGAACAGCTCATGATCCAAAGCAAACAACGTCCTCTGTAAAACATGGTGGAGGCAGTGTGATGACATGGGCATGCATGGCTTCCAGTGGCACTGAGTCATTGGTGTTTATTGATGATGTGACAGAAGACAGGAGCAGCTGGATGAATTCTGCAGTGTTTACAGATATACTGTCAGCCCAGATTCAACCGAATGCAGCAAAGTTGATTGGACGGCGCTTCACAGTACAGACGGACAATTATCCAAAACACACTGCAAAAACAACCCAGGAGCTTTTGAAGGAAAAGAAGTGGAATATTCTGCAATGGCCGAGTCAATCACCTGATCTCAACCCAATTGAGGATGCATTTCACTTGCTGAAGGCAAAACTAAAGGCAGAAAGACCCACAAACAAAGAACAACTGAAGACGGCTGCAGATAGAGCCTGGCAAAGCATCAGAAAGGAGGAAACCCAGTCTTTGGTAATGTCCTTGGGTTCCAGACTTCAGGCAAAGCATCAGAAAGGAGGAAACCCAGTCTTTGGTAATGTCCATGGGTTCCAGACTTCAGGCAAAGCATCAGAAAGGAGGAAACCCAGTCTTTGGTAATGTCCTTGGGTTCCAGACTTCAGGCAAAGCATCAGAAAGGAGGAAACCCAGTCTTTGGTAATGTCCATGGGTTCCAGACTTCAGGCGAAGCATCAGAAAGGAGGAAAACCAGTCTTTGGTAATGTCCATGGGTTCCAGACTTCAGGCGAAGCATCAGAAAGGAGGAAACCCAGTCTTTGGTAATGTCCATGGGTTCCAGACTTCAGGCGAAGCATCAGAAAGGAGGAAACCCAGTCTTTGGTAATGTCCATGGGTTCCAGACTTCAGGTGATGCATCAGAAAGGAGGAATCCCAGTCTTTGGTAATGTCCATGGGTTCCAGACTTCAGGCGAAGCATCAGAAAGGAGGAAACCCAGTCTTTGGTAATGCCCATGGGTTCCAGACTTCAGGCGAAGCATCAGAAAGGAGGAATCCCAGTCTTTGGTCATGTCCATGGGTTCCAGACTACAGGCAGTCATTGCCAGTAAAGGATTCTCAACAAAATATTACAAATGAACATTTTATTTCTGATTATATTCATTTGTCCAAATACATTTGAGCCCCTGAAAATGGAGGGACTGTGTATACAAATGGATGGAGTTCCTAAAATTTGTACTTGATTTTTATGTTCAACCCCTTGTATTAAAGCTGAAAGTCTGCACTTCACATTCATTTGGATTGTTTTAATTAATTTATTCTGGTGGCATACAGAGCCAAACGTATGATGATTGTGCCTGTGTCCAGATATATATGGACCTCACTGTATATGCATTGCTGTCCAGTTACCGTATTTCTATTTTACAAGAAATGGAACAAAGTAAAAACATATTGAAAACCATTTTTGTTTTGTTTAGCATAGGAGAAGTTAAAACGCCAGTGGCTTTTTTTTTTTTTTTGGTTTTTGTTTTTTTTGCAGCGATATATAGGAGATTTCACTTCACTTCCTGACTGGGAGACCCAACAGGAAGTGAGAAGAATCAACTCCAAACTCAGTCATGCAGTCAGTAGGGGGAACGTTTCACAGCAAGAGCTAAGATGGGATGTGAGGTGTTTGCGATGGTTCATTTATACTTGTGTGTGTTACCTAAAAATGCAGACAGTTAATATCTATGCGCTGCAGCCTACCTTACCTCTCTCCCCTGAGGCACGCTGTGCTCCCATACGCTGAACCCTACATCTGTCCCCTGCGACACACAGTGCTCCCATACTCTGAACCCTACATCTGTACCCTGTAGCATGCAGTGCTCCCATACTCTGAACCCTACATCTGTCCCCTGCGACACACAGTGCTCCCATACTCTGAACCCCCTTCATCTGTACTCTGCGACACACAGTGCTCCCATACTCTGAACCCTACATCTGTCCCCTGCGACACACAGTGCTCCCATACTCTGAACCCCCTTCATCTGTACTCTGCGACACACAGTGCTCCCATACTCTGAACCCCCTTCATCTGTACTCTGCGACACACTGTGCTCCCATACTCTGAACCCCCTTCATCTGTACTCTGCGACACACTGTGCTCCCATACTCTGAACCCCCTTCATCTGTACTCTGCGACACACTGTGCTCCCATACTCTGAAACCTATATCCGTACCCTGCGACACACAGTGCTCCCATACGCTGAACCTTACATCTGTACCCTACGACACACTGTGCTCCCATACGCTGAACCCTACATCTGTCCCCTGCGACACACTGTGCTCCCATACTTTGAATCCTACATCTGTCCCCTGCGACACACTGTGCTCCCATACCCTGAACCCTACATCTGTCCCCTGCGACACACTGTGCTCCCATACTCTGAACCCTACATCTGTCCCCTGCGACACGCTGTGCTTCCATACTTTGAACCCTGCCTCTGTACCCTACGACACACTGTGCTCCCATACTTTGAATCCTACATCTGTCCCCTGCGACACACTGTGCTCCCATACTTTGAATCCTACATCTGTCCCCTGCGACACACTGTGCTCCCATACTCTGAACCCTACATCTGTCCCCTGCAACACACTGTGCTCCCATACTCTGAACCCTACATCTGTCCCCTGCGACACGCTGTGCTTCCATACTTTGAACCCTGCCTCTGTACCCTACGACACACTGTGCTCCCATACGCTGAACCCTACATCTGTCCCCTGCGACACACTGTGCTCCCATACTTTGAATCCTACATCTGTCCCCTGCGACACACTGTGCTCCCATACCCTGAACCCTACATCTGTCCCCTGCGACACACTGTGCTCCCATACCCTGAACCCTACATCTGTCCCCTGCGACACACTGTGCTCCCATACCCTGAACCCTACATCTGTCCCCTGCGACACACTGTGCTCCCATACCCTGAACCCTACATCTGTCCCCTGCGACACACTGTGCTCCCATACTTTGAATCCTACATCTGTCCCCTGCGACACACTGTGCTCCCATACCCTGAACCCTACATCTGTCCCCTGCGACACACTGTGCTCCCATACCCTGAACCCTACATCTGTCCCCTGCGACACACTGTGCTCCCATACTCTGAACCCTACATCTGTCCCCTGCGACACGCTGTGCTTCCATACTTTGAATCCTACAGCTGTACCCTACGACACACTGTGCTCCCATACTTTGAATCCTACAGCTGTCCCCTGCGACACACTGTGCTCCCATACTTTGAATCCTACATCTGTCCCCTGCGACACACTGTGCTCCCATACTTTGAATCCTACATCTGTCCCCTGCGACACACTGTGCTCCCATACTTTGAATCCTACATCTGTCCCCTGCGACACACTGTGCTCCCATACTTTGAATCCTACATCTGTCCCCTGCGACACACTGTGCTCCCATACTCTGAACCCTACATCTGTCCCCTGCGACACGCTGTGCTTCCATACTTTGAATCCTACAGCTGTACCCTACGACACACTGTGCTCCCATACTTTGAATCCTACAGCTGTCCCCTGCGACACACTGTGCTCCCATACCCTGAACCCTACATCTGTCCCCTGCGACACACTGTGCTCCCATACTTTGAATCCTACATCTGTCCCCTGCGACACACTGTGCTCCCATACCCTGAACCCTACATCTGTCCCCTGCGACACACTGTGCTCCCATACCCTGAACCCTACATCTGTCCCCTGCGACACACTGTGCTCCCATACTCTGAACCCTACATCTGTCCCCTGCGACACGCTGTGCTTCCATACTTTGAACCCTGCCTCTGTACCCTACGACACACTGTGCTCCCATACTTTGAATCCTACAGCTGTCCCCTGCGACACACTGTGCTCCCATACTTTGAATCCTACATCTGTCCCCTGCGACACACTGTGCTCCCATACTTTGAATCCTACATCTGTCCCCTGCGACACACTGTGCTCCCATACTTTGAATCCTACAGCTGTCCCCTGCGACACACTGTGCTCCCATACTTTGAATCCTACATCTGTCCCCTGCGACACACTGTGCTCCCATACTTTGAATCCTACATCTGTCCCCTGCGACACACTGTGCTCCCATACTTTGAATCCTACATCTGTCCCCTGCGACACACTGTGCTCCCATACTTTGAATCCTACATCTGTCCCCTGCGACACACTGTGCTCCCATACTTTGAATCCTACATCTGTACCCTACAACACACTGTGCTCCCATACTTTGAATCCTACATCTGTACCCTGCGACACACTGTGCTCCCATACTTTGAACCCTACATCTGTACCCTGCAGCACTCCCATACTCTGATCCCTACATCTGTACCCTGCAGCACTCCCATACTTTGAACCCTACATCTGTATCCTGCGGCATGCAGTGCTCCCATACTCCGACCCCTACCTCTGTCCCCCGCCCATGTGCGATGATTCCATCATTTGAACTGTACGGCGTCACAATTGATCATTCTGTTAACAGAAATCTTTCCTGATCTAGTATGCAGACTATCATTGCTGACCTCCTACTGAAAATGCAAGCGTCGTGCCCTGGCTTCCGTACTGTGGAAGCCGCTGACCAGAGCCATGTATGGGGCACAGCACTTGGAAGGGCAACGAGCCACACAACACTCCCAAATTGCTGAAGAGTCTGAAGGAGGCTGCGATACTTAAATGGATATGACCGAGGACACAGGCCGCCAGAGAGATTTTTTGAAGGTGACTGGTTTGCCAACATTTTGGGTGACAACAGAGTCGCTTTAAACCGCATTTATAAGCGTTTGCATTTGGAATTTTTTTTTAACTCTTCCATTTCCAGATGCTGTCCAGAGCCTTTTTTTCATCATGAAAAATGCATGCAAAGCGTTTTCCCAGGTACTCAAATGGACCCAGAACACCATACCTTGAGGTTTTGCATGAAAGAAAATATATTAGACACGGCTGCAATAATTTCTGCACAGAAATGAGCCGGAACACATCCAAACCCAAAAAAATAAAAAGACAGCTAATCTCAACACATACTGCTCTCTCTGCTTCTGCTCTCTCTATTGCTCTCAAAAAGTCTGAAATCGTTAATTATTTACTATTTTTCAGTGCATTCTGGGCATTTTGGAAGATCTCCTGAGGTTATCTTTAAAAAGCGCTTCTAAACATAAACCCGGCTAAACAGACATTTTTTAACCTACGTTTTCCAGCAGTCAGTTTCTAGCATTCAGAAGTGTTTTCCAAACGTCCCGTGTACATGGAGCCTCGAATGCTATTAGGCTATTGTCTCTGCAGGGCGAATGTTATGCTTCAGAGTCAATAGAATGAATCAGGAAAATACTGCATGATGGCCAGTAGATGGCGCTTACATTCAATATAAGTATTTATTGCCTATGTTGGTCTTATAATGGAGTTCACTGTATTCAATATAAAGAATAACATTCGACCTGGAGAGAAAATAACCTAATAACATTTATTTTTGCCTCCTATTCACACAGAACAAATATACATGCGGTATTACAGTGGAAATTTTGTAAACATACACCTCCATAAAATGCGCAGTAATCCTGAAGTTGGTTATTGATAGAGCAGGAAAGGGCCGTAAGGCTTGATGTCATTCACTGCGAGCCAGCCACCCCAATGCAGACCGTTGCCTCATCCGCCTTTCACTGGCGCTAGGCTCCGGCGCTGCAATCAACCTGCATGAATGGGTCAGGATCAATCACAGTGGGGATATTAATCAAGCAATCGGTGACACGGTAATTAGATGCAAATCAGGCTGCATGTCATTTGGCAAAGTAAATGCAACATTTTATTTTCTGTGTAGTCAGCTGTGTAAAGTCGCATTAAAACCACATTTCTTTAGCGTTTTTGCATTAGCGTTTAGCTGTGTTTCGCGCCCCCCCCCTAATTATTTTTTGCTAAAAAAAATCCAAAAACGCCAGATTGCCACGTTTTACCACATTTTTCAGCATTAGAGCATTTTTGCAGCTAGAAAACTCCTCTAGAAACCCACTAGTTCTGTTTTTTTTTTTTTCTAGCAAAAAAATGCTGATTAAAGTTTATGTGTATGGACACATAGGATAACATGCTGGGGAGTTTATTGGCTGTAGAAAAAAATGACAAAAGCCAAAAACAGCCGCTGTAAAAATGTCCCGTGTGCACGAGGATTTATAATCCAGGGCAACCAACTGAAACAGATGTGCAAAGTTCTGAGATGATTTCTCACTGAAGATGAGACAAACTTGGTCAGGGTCAGGTTTCATTCAGGTACAGTGCTGCATTATAACAGGAGAGGGAGGATCCTGTGACTCAAGCTGTAATCTTGAAATAACTATGTCCCATAATCTGCTTTATTGCTCCTGTTTAACATTGCTTTGCTGTGCATCAGAATTGACAAAAGTTGATGCAGATATGACTTACCAGTTAAAACTTGCAGGACAAGTTGGGCAGCACAATGGCTAAATGGTTAGCACTTCCACCTGGCAGTACTAGGGTCGTTGGTTCAAATCCCAACCACCTGCCTGGAGTTTGCATGTTCTCCCTGTGCCTGTGTGTGTTTCCTCTGGGTACTCCGGTTTCCTCCCACACTCCAAAGACATGCTGGTAGGTTATTTGGATCCTGTCTAAATTGGCCCTAGTATTTGGATGTGAGTTAGGGACCTTAGATTGTACACCCCTTGAGGGTTAGGGACTGATGTGACTGTACAATGTATATATGTAAAGCGCTGCGTGAATTGATGGCGCTATACAAGTACCTGAAATAAATCAAATAAAGTGGTCGGAGCCCTTCTTGGTTTTATCGGAAAAGGACAGGAAATTACATCATAACCATTTAGTTCCACTAGGAAGAACATTAAAATAATCCCATAAAAAAAATGTAACATATTACAGTTTACCAGTTTTTAGAGGCTGCAATGGTTTTCTATTTGTAGGCCTATTTTCGCCTGGTGATCCTGCCAGTAAGTCTGTTATTTTTCAACTTCCAGTGTTAGTTGGAGTTCGGCTTCAATGTGTTAGTCAGGCCCATCTAAATTTGCTACATGCCAGATCAGTGTGTGAAACTAAAGGGGGAAAAAAAGAAAGCAAATGCAGCCACCACATTTTAAGGATTTGTAAGCTGCAATATATATTACATTTTGTTTGTGGGTTTTAAACTGTCTTAAATGATACAAGGAATAAACCCCACCACCAATGGCAGAACTACTGATCACTGAACTGATTTTGATGGGGTGGATGTATTTTATGAAATGAAATGATTAGAAATGTAAAAATGATTAGAAATGTAAGGCCAGTCCTGGGCAGACTGACAACTCATGGGGCCCCTGGGCAATAGGGGATCATGGGGCCCCTGTGTCCTTGGCTAAACTCAAAAAAGCCTATGAAAAAGGTACCAGGGGCATCTCATGGGGCTCTCTACTCACCCCGGGCCCTCGGGCAGTGCCCAAGTTTCCAAATGGTCAGTCCACCCTTGGTCCTGGGTGAAGCTGACACATGACCAATGGTTGCCTAGTCTTCAATGTTCTCTTCCAGACTGATTGGAAGCTATGAAGCTCTGGATGGAGGGAGCACAGCCGAAGCTCTGATTGATTTCACTGGAGGGGTTTCTGAGCCCATGGACCTCTTGGAAGAAAAATTCCGATCAGATGAGGCAAAGAAGGATCTATTCAAGGCTATGATCAAAGCCCACTCAAGAGCATCACTCATATGCACCTCTATCAGGGTAAGAAGATCCACATGGTCATGGAATGCTACACAATTGAGGTGGACGGGGTCCCGTTCCCCCACTGGGACATTGTTTTCTGGCAGCAGGACCTACCACTGTCAGAATACACTGATCAGCGACTGCAGCCACTGAACTCCAAAAGTTTACCAGTGTGTCCCTTAGATCAAATCCGATCAAATGACCGACTTTTGTCAAGCAGGGACTGCTGATCGAAATTCCGCCAGCCCCTGCTGAACCGGCCAATTATCAATCAGCCTAAGGCTAGCTTTACTTGGTTAATTTTGGTAAATCTAAAGGGGTTGTATAATCAGATTGTATAGTGTATGGCCATTGTAACACTAACCCTCCTTGTAATCCTCACAATAACCCCCCTTCCCCAATATCCTTTACACTAACCCTCCCTGTAATCCTAACACTAATCCACCATAACTCTAACACTAACCCACCCTGTAATCCTGTATTCCTAACACTAATCCACCATAACCCTCCTTGTAATCCTAACACTAACCCCCATATCCCTAACACTAACCCTCCCTGTATCCTAACACTAAACCCTATAACCCTAACACTAACCCTCTGTTATGATCCGCCAGGTGGTGCCTCAGGCTGCCAACTGACAAACCTACTCAGAGCGTGGGGTCTAAGCCCGGGCTGTGCTTTCACCAGGGCCCCTGATGGTGGGGATGGACTTGAAACAGTCCCGGGCCAGGTCACGACCTCCGAGCAGGCCCACCAGTGGCTGAGGAGACCTTTGGGGACAGGTACCGGGAGAGCCAGATGTGAAGAGGATGGCGGCCCCAGCAGGGTAGTAACGGATCGTGGGCCCGTGAGGGTAAGCGGGGTACAGAATCAGTAGGCGAAGAGTAGTCGGGTCACACGCAGGTTCAGCAGGGAAGTCAGTCCGTAGAATGGTCAGGGCAATCCGGGTCAAACGCAGGAGCAGGCAGAGTAGTCAGGACAATCCGGGTCAATCACAGGAGCAGGCAGAATAGTCAGGGCAATCCGGGTCAATCACAGGGGCAGGCAGCATAGTCAGGGTCAATCAGGGTCACTAGACGGGTGCAGGAACTCAGGATCACAGAAAGACCTTGCGGCAATCTGTGATAGTGCAGGGCATCTTTAAATAGTGCGCCCTGCACTGTCATTGGCCGGCTAGGACGCGCCCCCGGCTGTCATTGGACGCCTGAGGCGCGCCCGCGGCTCCTACTGCGCATGTGCGGCGTCCTGTCAGCCGCGGCTCGCCGGGACCTAGTGCCTGTGTCCCGGCGCGATCTGCCGCAAATGCGCATGCGCGGGGGACGGCGCCGCGATCCGGGACCATGGGGCCGCGATCCCTGACACCCTCCCTGTATCCCTAACACTAAACCCTATAACACTAACCCTCCCTGTAAACCCACCATTTACCGCTCACATCCCTGTAATTTTAACACTAACCCTCCCTGTAATCCTAACCCTAATCCACCATATCCCTAATGCTAACCCTCCCTGTAAACCTATTATTACCCTCTCATATCCCTAACACTAACCCTCCCTGTAATCCTAACATTAACCCCCATATCCCTAACACTAACCCTCCC
The DNA here is from genome assembly GCF_062004578.1 of Staurois parvus. Classification (NCBI taxonomy): domain Eukaryota; kingdom Metazoa; phylum Chordata; class Amphibia; order Anura; family Ranidae; genus Staurois; species Staurois parvus. The sequence goes on from NW_028319438.1 coordinate 1,553,247, forward strand.
TGTAATCCTAACATTAACCCCCATATCCCTAACACTAACCCTCCCTGTAAACCCATCATTTACCGCTCACATCCCTGTAATCCTAACACTAACTCTCCCTGTAATCCTAACACTTAGCCTCTCTGTAATCCTAACACTAACCTCCTATATAATCCTAACACTAACCCTCCCTGTAATCCTAACACTAACCTATGTAATCCTAACACTAACCCTCCCTGTAATCCTAACACTAACCCCCATATCCCTAACACTAACCCCCATATCCCTAACACTAACCCCCATATCCCTAACACTAACCCTCCCTGTAAGCCTAACATTAACCTCCCATATACTGAAAATGAACCCCCTGGATCCCAAACACAACCCCCCTGTATTTCCCAACAATAACCCTCATATTCCTAACACTAACCTTTCATATAAACCCAGCTTTTAAGAGGATTCATCCAGGCCCTCAGCCCTGACACTGCTGAGCTTCCAGAACAGCTAAACAGTCCATGGGCTGCCTAAGGTCAGCAGTCCCTATGGCTCTGGAACCCTCCTGGGCAGAAGGAACTCGGCTCCCCAGTGCCTTCGACTATTTATCACCCTTCCAGACCCCTTCTGGACACTCCATTACAGGGATTGGCTGGGGCATGATAAATATTCAGGCTGGTTGTTTGAATATCCTGCCTGAAGCTCTGGAAGCTTCTTCCAGAGGCAGGGGTAGGCAATCAAACTTCTAGCCTTTGAGACCCTGAACAGACCAGGACAAACAATCACTGCTCCCTCAATTACAGAAGGAGCCAAAAACTAAATTTACCTAGCATCCTACTCTAGGGGGCTGCTACATAACCTCAACACTAACTCTCCCTGTAACCTTAACACCAATGCTTCCTATAACTCTAACATTAACCCTAACCCTCCTTGTAACCCTCACCCGGACCCTTCCTATAACCCTAACACTGACCTTCCCTGTAACCCCACCACTGAATGGTACATAATAAATGCTAACCCATGTTTCTCTTCCACAGCCATCATCAAATCAGTTCATAGAGGAGGTCCTCTCTAGCGGCCTGGTCACAGGCCATGCCTACAGTGTTACCGCAGTCAGAAGCATCACCCTTCATTCGGGGCTCTTGTCTCTTTTTCGGACTCACAAACTGCGCCTCGTCCGTCTGCGCAATCCTTGGGGGAGCGGAGAGTGGAAGGGGGCCTGGAGTGACGGGTAAGGAGAAGATGAATATTGTGAGATAAAACATTGCCTTTCTAAAACAGAAGCCATTCAAGTGGATCCAAAGTCAAATTTTACATTAAAGTTTTTTAGTCCCCTTGCAACTGCCATTATATTTTTGGCCACCTAACTTCTAAAATGCTTACAGTTGTGTTCAAAATAATAGCAGTCAGACATTACTAACCGGATCAATCACTGTTTTTGGTAGAAATGATATTTCTACATGGCAAATAATTTCCTAGCAGGTGTAGTAGAGTAATAGAAATCCAACAGACCCAACAGTCATGACATGCATGCTGCTGATTCTGTGTCATTGAATCACTCATTGAAAGGGGCATGTTCAAAATAATAGCAGTGTGGAGTTCTATTAGTGAGGTCATTCATTCTTTGAGAAACAGGTGGCAATTATTGCCCTTATTTAAGGAAGGAAGGCAGCACATGTTGTACATGCTGGTTACAGTGCATTTCTCTCTGAAATTCTGAGGAAAATGGGTCGTTCCAGACATTGTTCAGAAGAACAGCGTACCTTGATTAAAAAGTTGATTGGAGAGGGGAAAACATATAAAGAAGTGCAGAAAATGATCGGCTGCTCAGCTAAAATGATCACAAATGCTTTAAAATGGCAACCAAAGCCTGAAAGACGTAGAAGAAAGCGAAAAACTACCATTGGAATGGATAGAAGACTAGCCAAAATGGCGCGGACTCAGCCAACAATCAGCTCCAGGAAGATGAAGGTGTGACGTTCCCTGTGAGGACTGTTACAATTAGAAGACGCCTATGTGAAGCCAAACTATCTGCAAGAAGCCCCCGCAAAGTCCCACTGTTGGGAAAAAGACATGTGCTGAAGAGGTTACAATTTGCCAAAGAGCACATTGACCGGCCTAAAGAGAAATGGCGCAACATTTTGTGGACTGATGAAAGTAAGATTGTTCTTTTTGGGTCTAGTGGGCGGAGACAGTTTGTCAGATGACCCCCAAACACTGAATTCAAGCCACAGTACACTGTGAAGACAGTGAAGCATGGCGGTGCAAGCATCATGATATGGGGATGTTTCTCATACTACGGTGTTGGGCCTATTTATCGCATACCAGGGATCATGGATCAGTTTGAATACATCAGAATACTTGAAGAGGTCATGCTGCCTTATGCTGAAGAGGAAATGCCCTTGAAATGGGTGTTCCAACAAGACAACGACCCCAAACACACCAGTAAACGTGCAACATCTTGGTTCCAGACCAACAAGATTGACGTTATGAAGTGGCCAGCCCAATCCCCGGATCTTCATCCAATAGAAAACTTGTGGGGTGACAAAAAAAATGCAGTTTCTGAGGCAAAACCAAGAAATACAGAAGAACTGTGGAATGTGGTCCAATCATCCTGGGCTGGAATACCTGATCACAGGGGCCAGAAGTTGGGTGACTCCATGCAACACAGATGTACAGCAGTTCTCAGAAACAGTGCGACTACAACCAAATATTCATGAAGTCATTCAAAGGAAAGCAAAATCTTCAAACATTTTTCAGTTTATATAGTGAATGTTTGAGTTTGTAAAGAAGAATACAAACACTGCTATTATTACAGTCTAATATTCACTTTTCTTCAATTTTTTTAGAGGAACAACACAAATTTGATCTATTTTTTTTCATGTTTTGATTTGGAATAGAATGTGTCGTGTTCCCAATGCATTTGTGTGGATGGAAATAAAAGCTATTAGAAGGATTTTGAGCTTTATTCACTTTTTTTCAACACACTGCTATTATTATGAACACATCTGTATGTCTTTCCTGGACGGGGTCACCTCTAGATTTACTGGTGTCACTTCCACGTATGTCTTTTAGCCGCAGCTGACAGGTTTTTTTTTTTGAGGCCCTGATTTGCTGATCATTTAGAGTTAGTCACTCAGAGCCTTTGCCCTACACAGGTCCAGTCCTTCAATGCAACTAACCCAAGAAAAATGTTTTGACCTTAGGTCCACTTTGCGATCACTTCCATCCCAAATCTAAAATAATTTCTTTAGGTTAGAAATTCAGGTATGGAAGTAAATTAAAAAGATGTACATTGAGAACCTCTTGTGACCAATATGTGTTTTTATAGATCAGAAGAGTGGAAGAAAGTGAGCCAGAGGGAGAGGAGGAAAATGGGGGTCACGGTGGATGATGACGGAGAATTTTGGTAAATATTAACAAAATATTCTTACCTCACCAATAGTTTGCCATAAATTTTGCATTCTAATTGTTCAATCCCAATAAAAGTCAATGGAACAGAGGGGACCAGGGACTGACTGACCATTCGAGCACTCGGGCACTGCCCGAGAGGCCCGGGGTCAATAAGGGGCCCCATGAGATGCCCCTGGTACCTTTCATTGGCTTTTTCATAGGCTTTTTTGGGTGTGGGCGAGGACACGGGTCCTATGATCCCTTATTGCCCGGGGGGCTCCATGAGTTGTCAGTCCGCCCCTGGAGGGGACCCCTAATATGAACACTAGTGTCTGTCACAAGGTAACCACATAATGTGTTGGGGTTAATTTCATAATATTTTGGGGGAAAATTGAAATATTCTTCTACTTTCTAATTTTTTTTTTTAACTATATAACTGCATGTTAACAGGGGCAGACTGAGCATCTAGTCACTCTGGCATTGCCCGAGGGCCCGGGGTCAATAGGGGGCCCCATGAGATGCCCCTAGTACCTTTTTCATAGGCTTTTTTGGGTGTGGTTTGAGTATGGGAAAGGACACAGGGGCCCCATGATTTCCTATTGCCCGGGGGCCCCATGAGTTGTCAGTCTGCCCCTGCATGTTAACTATATAAAATATCAGCATGCCGATTGGCAGCCTGTATAAAACTGACTGACCCCCATCTTTGTTATGATGCGAGAGTGGGGGCCATGTTACTCCTCTGTATAATTCATCTGCTTAGAAATTGTCTCTCGCTGACTGCAAGTAGTAAACATATAAGAGAGGCTTGCGAATGGCCAAAATTGAGTGCCAAGAGCACAAGTCCCAGCCCCAATTCCTCTTCTGCTTAAACGGTGACCCTCCACCATCTTGTGTCCACTCCATGCCAGAGGCCTCCTCCATTCTCGGCTGTTAACCTATACAGTATATCCCCAAAGGAAGGAATGTCCCCATAAAGATAGGGTTGCTGCAATTTACAGGTGGAACTTGGAAGATAGAACAAACAGTCACATCTGGGGGACATTTAGTGGACAGTCTACAGTAGTCATATGTGAAAGCATTATGTAGCAATTTTGGTAAGCTGTCTTCCCTTAAACAGTCTCTTTCCACCCGGGGTCATTAGTACTCACTGAGATGGGCACCTGCTTACAAATGTAAGATAATCATATTTCACGATTTAAAAAGAAATGTAAACAAATGAGTACCGACCATAAATGAATATTGGAAATATTATTATTATTATTAATAATATAAAAACTATATACAATTATATCAACTAAAATATTGTATAGACTGGGTCATCCAAGTTGGTTGGATGTTTTTGTTTTTATGTTCCAGTAAAGTTGGTTGTATGTTACATTGTAATGACCAAGGATTTCTCCTAGGATGAGCTGGGAGGATTTCTGCACACACTTCACTGATCTCACGCTATGTCGGAGGGTGAACACACACTTTCTAAGCACTCACAAGATGTGGAACGAGGAGTCTGTCTTCTCTGCGTGGAAGCAAAATCATGATCCTTTGAAGGACCGAAGTGGTGGCTGTCCCAACAACAAGGCCACTTACCTACGTAACCCTCAGGTACAGAACTGTCATCACAAGGGGGGCCCATGTTTCTAAACTCATTTTGCTCATTCAGGGAAAAGTGAACAGGTCTGTGAAAAGATATCTCCCCTTCCCTCAACTGACTAAATATCACCTCCCCATCACGCTTTCCTTTGTCTCAGCCAGTGCAAAATACCTGTTCCGTACGGTATGGGTGGGCATGTGACCTCCTCCCATGTAACAATGATTTGGGGTCTCCAAACTTTCTAAACAAAGAGCTAGTTTACTGTCCTTCAGACTTTAGGGGCTAGAAATTGTCTTTGTGTCAGTGGGAGTAAACGTTGCCCCATACTAGAGGGAGGAATAGTGTCCCATTTTTGGTGCCAGTGGTAGGAATTATGCCCCATTGTTGGTGTCATTGGGAGGAATGATGACCCATATCAGTGAGAGGAATGGTGACCCATATCAGTGGGAGGAATAGTGACCCATATCAGTGGGAGGAATGGTGACCCATATCAGTGGGAGGAATGGTGACCCATATCAGTGGGAGGAATAGTGACCCATATCAGTGGGAGGAATAGTGACCCATATCAGTCGGAGGAATAGTGACCCATATCAGTCGGGAGGAATAGTGACCCATATCAGTGGGAGGAATAGTGACCCATATCAGTGGGGAGGAATAGTGATCCATATCAGTGGGGAGGAATAGTGATCCATATCAGTGGGGAGGAATAGTGATCCATATCGGGGAGAGGAATAGTGACCCATATCCGTTGGGAGGAATAGTTACCCATATCAGTGGGGAGGAATAGTTACCCATATCAGTGGGGAGGAATAGTTACCCATATCAGCGGGAGGAATAGCGACCCATATCAATGGGGAGGAATAGTGATCCATATCAGCGGGAGGAATAGTGACCCATATCAGTGGGAGGAATAGCGACCCATATGAGCGAGAGGAATAGTGACCCATATCAGTGGGGAGGAATATAGTGACCCATATCAGTGGGGAGGAATAGTGATCCATATCAGCGGGAGGAATAGTGATCCATATCAGCGGGAGGAATAGTGATCCATATCAGCGAGAGGAATAGTGACCCATATCAGTGGGGAGGAATAGTGACCCATATCAGCGGGAGGAATATAGCGACCCATATCAGTGGGAGGAATAGCGACCCATATCAGGGAGAGGAATAGTGATCCATATCAGCGGGAGGAATATAGTGACTCATATCAGCGGGAGGAATATAGTGACTCATATCAGCGGGAGGAATAGCGACCCATATAAGCGGGAGGAATAGCGACCCATATAAGCGGGAGGAATAGCGACCCATATCAGTGGGAGGAATGGTGACCCATATCAGCGGGAGAAATAGTGATCCATATCAGTGGGGAGAAATAGTGATCCATATCAGTGGGGAGGAATAGCGACCCATATCAGCAGGAGGAATAGCGACCCATATCAGTGGGGAGGAATAGCGACCCATATCAGTGGGGAGGAATAGCGACCCATATCAGTGGGGAGGAATAGTGACTCATATCAGCGGGAGGAATAGTGACCCATATCAGTGGGGAGGAATAGCGACCCATATAAGCGGGAGGAATAGCGACCCATATAAGCGGGAGGAATAGTGACCAATATCCATGGGAGGAGTAGTGCCTCAAGGGCAGGATTAAGGCAAGCAAAGGGCCACAGTTTGGAGACCACTGGTCTATATGTACAAGATACTGTTGGGGAGACTTCTCCAATGCAGTCCATTACAGTCAAAAGCAAATTTTTCACCACTGTATTACAAGTGAACTCACTCCACCAACAATAGATATTCATCAATATCAGTGAAGCTTCTGAGGTCACACAAATGCCTGCACCACAATCAAATTTCCAGATAGTAGGACCTCAGTTTAGAGGCCATTATGCACATAAATAAGGTTCCATCCCCATATAGGATTTTGGAATAAAGCATTTATCCCCCAGCTGGCATCGTAGCTCCAATATCTATCTCTATCTATCTATCCATTTCATTGTATCCGACCCTTGGCCTGGACCGTCACTCAAAAGTGACTTTTTCCATGAATTCTCTTAGCAATTATTTTACAGGGTAGGTTGCCAGGTCTTTCCCCAACCCCTACCATGCAGGAGATCCCACATGGCCAGGGATGAAACTAGAACAATTTAGACAGGAGCCAATTAACCTACCAGCATGTCTTTGGAGTGTGGGAGGAAACTGGAGTACCCGTAGGAAACCCACGCAAGCACAGGGAGAACATGCAAACTCTAGGCAGGTGGTGTCGTGGTTGGGATTTGAACCAAGGACCCTAGTACTGCGAGGCGGAAGTGCTAACCATTTATCCACTGTGCTGCCCATATATGTAGGGTAGGCTCCATATTTGTCCTCCACTGAATTCTTCTTTGCAACTACCAGACAATAATGCATTTAGTTTCTGAGCACCTCCTGAAACTTTTAAAAATCCCATTGTAAATGTATGGGGAGCGCTCTAAAGCCTAACTGTTCTCCACTCCAACCAAAACTAAAAATCTTTGGCTGAAGTTAGGTTTGAGCCCATTTCACATGTCTCTTGTTTTTCTGCAGTTCTCCTTTGATGTCACCTTAGACCATGACTCTGTTCTCATCTCATTGGAGCAAGAAGATCACAGGACTCAGCGCAGCACTGGGGGAGGTGACAACCTGCCCATTGGGTTCTTCGTCTACAAGGTATCCTGATCCTACCCAGCTTGTTCACTTGCCGAGAACAACTTCATGGTATTCCCTTGTGTTCCTTCTGATGGTATGGAATTTATGCTGCTACACTGCTGCCCACATGAATTGAATACTGGAGTTTGGTAAGGCATGCTTCAGGCCAGGGGTGGACTGACAACTCATGGGGCCCCTGGGCAATAGGGGATTATCGGGTCCCTGTGTCCTTGCCCAAACTCAAAAAAGCCTAAGAAAAAGGTACCAGGGGCATCTCATGGGGCCCCCTACTGACCCCGGGCCCTTGGGCAGTGCCCGAGTTTCCAAATGGTCAGTCCGCCCCTACTTCAGGCAGAAGTCCAACCTACAGCCCAACACAGCTGAATTCCAAAAAGCAGATCAAACACCGAGCAGTCTGGCAGGTTACAGACTAAAGTTGGCCACATGTGGATTGAAACTTGGCCTGTCCAGCTGTAGCTGGCGGCACTGATCGTTCAGCAAAAACCCAACAGCCTGGTTGTACGCAGGTCAATTTGGATGGAGATGAATTTTTTTTCATTCAACCCACTAGTTGAATAGGGTTCCCTTTAAAACCCAACACTTATCAATGACACTGGTTCTGGGGCTGATTTAATGCAGATAAGGCGCTAGGTGAGTTTAATGACCACCTTAATCACCCACAGAACCCGTGTAATTGATAAGTGTTTGGCTTTAAAGGGATGAGGTGGCAACCCTATGGTTGAATGAAAAAAAAAAAGTCATGCATGGCTGGCTTTACAGGACTGCTTTTGGTTGAATGGTTTGTTCTCAATTTAAAGGCCAGTAATTATTATTATTATTACATCGAGTTTATATAGCGCCAAAGGGTTTGCTCAGCGCTGTACAATAGGGGGGGGGGGGACAATACATGGCACAGTACAATGATAACAAACAACGTACGAGGGGTAAGAGGGCCCTACTCTTTCGAGCTTACAATCTAGGAGGGAGGGGGTAATGGTACAGTAGGAAGTGGCTGAGGGGAATGAAGTGGTGGGAGGAATGAGGGAGTATGGCCGTTAGGTGAGGGTGGGGTAGGCTTCCCTGAAGAGATGGGTTTTGAGGGAGCGCCTGAATGTGAGGAGGGAAGGCGACAGTCTGATGGATTGGGGCAGTGAGTTCCAGAGGATGGGGAGGACCTGGAGAAGTCCTGCAGTCGTGCATGGGAGGAGGAGACCAGGGAGCAGGATAGAAGGAGGTCCTGTGAGGAGCGAAGGGTACGGGTAGGGTGGTACTTGGGGATCAGGTTGGTGAGGTAGTTAGGGGCAGTGTTGTGAACGGCTTTGTAAGTCAGGGTTAGAAGTTTAAATTTGATGCGTTGGGCAATCGGGAGCCAGTGGAGGGATAGGCAGGGGGGGTGGCAGAGGTGGAGCGGTTGGTGAGGTGGATGAGTCTAGCTGCTGAGTTCAGGATGGTCTTGAGCGGGGAGAGCCTGCACTTGGGTAGGCCGGTGAGAAGAGAGTTGCAGTAGTCAAGGCGTGAGATGATGAGGGAGTGTACTAGAAGTTTGGTGGTGTCTGGGGTGAGGAAGGTACGTATCTTGGCAATGTTGCGGAGGTGGAGCCTGCATGTGTTTGTCAGAGATTTGACATGCGGTTGGAAGGAGAGGTTCGAGTCAAGAATGACGCCAAGGACTTTGGCTTGCGGGGCGGGAATGATAGTGGTGTAATGAGCTCAGGTGTGGACCTGCAAGACTAATGCCGGCCATAGACGGGTCGAAAATCGGCCGAATTTCACACCGTTAGTGGGTGAATTGGTCGGCTGTTTTTCGGGTTTTTGCACAGTTTTTTTACCGGTCACGTTGGAAAATTTGCGGCCGATTTGGACAATCGGACGATTTTCCCGGCAATGATGGGCAAATCGGCCGATCATTTTACCGATAAAAAATCTGCGCATGAGCCGTGACCTGCAAGGAATAATAATAAGAAGAAGAAGAAGTCCGCTATTATATTTTATATGAAAGTCTTGCGGTTGCAACAATGTATCCATTTGTATCCAAATAAAAATATAATGTATTTGTATTGCTGTCACATTGCATGGTGTGCTCCCCTGTCTCTGTCAAACTGGTTTCTTGTCCCATTCTTTCGTGAGCATTGGTGGCAGCATCGGCAACAGCACCGAGCGATTTTTTTATTTATCAGCCGACAATTCGGCCGATTAAACGGCCCGTCTATGGCCTGCATAAGGCTGGCCATACGTTATACAATTTTCTTGAGAATTTTGCTTTAGATTTACCAAAAACCATATAATACGAGGTCAAACCTAAACAACACTTTCAATTGTATCCAATTTGGCAGGCCCTTGCACTACATAGCTGAAGGTAAATCTAAAGGAAATTGGACAGAAAATTGTATAGTGTATGGCCAGCCTAACTTTCCTATGTACTCCAAGACAGGAGAAGAAACAAAATGCCTGCGATGTGGGAATACAATGCAGCTACGAGTAGATCATAATTTTTATGAAACACCCAATCTATAATTTTTGGGTAAATGAGTGGAAAGAATTAAGTTTTGGGTCAGTATTGGCAATCCCGTACCCTTACCACAATTTTTAATAATGCCTTTGATTGATGTATCTAAAGTATAATTGATTTGAAGCATTTAGGGTCATAATATCATCTTTTTTGTAGTATTTATTTATGGTCCTTATATAGCGCCATCAATTTACACAGCACTTTACATATATATTGTACATTCACATCAGTCCCTAACCCTCAAGGGGTGTACAATCTAAGGTCCCTAACTCACATTCATATATACACATACTAGGGACAATTTAGACAAGATCCAATTAACTTAACTTTGGAAGGAAACCGGAGTACCCGGAGGAAACCCACGCAGTCACAGGGAGAACATGCAAACTGAAGGCAGGTGGTGCCATGGCTGGGATTCGAACCAACGACCCGAGTACTGCCAGGTGGAAGTACTAACCATTTAGCCACTGTGCTGTAGTATGTGACATCTGTATCTCTCAACTGTTCCAAAATTGTTCCTTCCCTCTCACATTGACCTGTTTTATCTATTGTATTCCTCCCTTCTACTTAATATTTTTAGGTTGAAGTGAACCGCAAATATCGCCTCCACTGTGCCGCTAGCAAAGCCTCCTCTTCTACTTACATCAACTCCCGAAGTGTGCTACTGCATACCGACCTACAGAAAGGGCGTTACGTCATCTTACCCACCACTTTCCACCCGGGACAGACCGGTGCCTTCCTCCTCCGAGTGTATACAGACCAGGCCAGCCATCTCAGGTATTAAAGGAGGGGAGGGTTTAAACAGGTAAAGACTTGGGGGGGGGGGGGGGATTTGACTTTATGTGCAAATCAAAAGGGTGACCTCTAATTTGCATATGATCTCAGTCAGGAGCGGACTGACCATTTGGAAACTCGGGCACTGCCCGAGGGCCCGGGGTCAGTATGGGGCCCCATGAGATGCCCCTGGTACCTTTTTTTTTTTTTTTTTTTTTTTTTTTTTTTTTTTTTTTTTTTATTGGCTTTTTTGAGTTTGGCCAAGGACACAGGGGCCCCATGATCCCCTATTGCCCGGGGGCCCCATAAGTTGTCAGTCCGCCCCTGATGTCAGTTAAATTAGCCTTACATGTTGTAAAATATATATATTTTTTAATAAAATGTGTTCCTATTTAACTCCTCATTAACAGTTAATTTATACCAGGGGCGGACTGACAACTCATGGGGCCCCCGGGCAATAGGGGATCATGGGGCCCCTGTGTCCTCACCCACACTCAAACCACACCCAAAAAAGCCTATGAAAGGTACCAGGGGCATCTCATGGGGCCCCCTACTGACCCCAGGCCCTCAGGCAGTGCCCGAGTTCCCAAATGGTCAGTCCACCCCTGGTCTATACTAATGAGACCTAATTAACTCTTTCTTCCCCATAGCTTTTATTTTTTGGGCCCATTTAATTTGTAATTTTTTTTTTTCTTTGTTTAAGCTCAACTCCAGAGAGAGTAAAAATCAAACCTTGCAGTGGGGCTTGTGTATTTAAAAGAGAAGTTTTAGAATTTTTCTTTTACAGAAATCATACTTGGTCTAAGTTCACACCTATGCGTTTTGCAGAAACGCACAGCAGTCTATTTATCATGATTTCTAGAGATGAGCCAAGTATTCAAAAATTCGATTCGACTGATTCGGCGAATTCGTGGAAAAATTTTGATTCGAGTCGAATATATTCGCTGTGAATTTAACTTAAAAAAGGGTGTTTCTAGGCTTCAGAGAGACTTAATATTAGTGCTGAACACTGTACCTTTAATTTAAATGCCCTTGGAGTCTGCTGGGGAAGAGAAATAATACTGTCAGTCAGTATGACATGCAGATGAGTGCCGTCGATCTTAGAATCACCGCACACTTCACTCATTTGGGCAGTCACGGGGCCAAAACCAGAGTGTGGAGCCACAGTGTGGCGGTGGAGGCAGCAGCAATGGGAGGCCATACAGCACCCTATGACAAAAATGGAAACCACCAGCAGTGTGAGGAGACCTGAAAGTGGCACATGGCAGAGTGTGGCGATAGAGACAGCAGCAATGGGAGGCCGTACAGGGACCCATGACACACTCTGGACCTGGCAGCAGCATGAGGAGGCGGTACAGGGGCCCATGGCAGATTACGGGCCTGGCAGCAGCATGAGGAGTCGGTACGGGGGCCCATGGCAGATTACGGGCCTGGCAGCAGCAATGGGAGGCGGTACAGGGACCCATGACACACTCTGGACCTGGCAGCAGCATGGGAAGGCGGTACAGGGGCCCATGACAGATTACGGGCCTGGCAGCAGCATGAGGAGTCGGTACGGGGGCCCATGACACACTCTGGACCTGGCAGCAGCATGAGGAGGCGGTACAGGGGCGCATGACAGATTACGAGCCTGGCAGCAGCAACTTGGACAGGAGGACGTTCAGCTTCTGCACCGTCTGGTGCGTGCTCGCAAACTGTTGTCTCTTGGAAACGGATTCCAAGAAAGACTGCTGATGGAATCCGTGAAGAGGAGTAGCAGGAGAAGGAGCATCTGAACGAGCGGAATATGCCAACAAGCGACAACAGGGGCCCATGACAGATTACGGGCCTGGCAGCAGCATGAGGAGTCGGTACGGGGGCCCATGGCAGATTAGGGGCCTGGCAGCAGCTATGGGAGGCCCGTAATCTGCCAGTACCCTATGTCAAAAAATTCTACACACCAGCAGTGTGTGAGGAGACCTGAAAGTGGCACATGGCAGAGTGTGGCGATGGAGACAGCAGCAATGGGAGGCCGTACAGGGACCCATGAGAGACTCTGGACCTGGCAGCAGCATGAGGAGGCGGTATAGGGGCCCATGGCAGATTAGGGGCCTGGCAGCAGCAATGGGAGGCCCGTAATCTGCCAGCACCCTATGTCAAAAAATTCTACACACCAGCAGTGTGTGAGGAGACCTGAAAGTGGCACATGGCAGAGTGTGGCGATGGAGACAGCAGCAATGGGAGGCCGTACAGGGACCCATGAGAGACTCTGGACCTGGCAGCAGCATGAGGAGGCAGTATATAGGGGCCTATGGCAGATTAGGGGCCTGGCAGCAGCTATAGGAGGCCCGTAATCTGCCAGCACCCTATGTCAAAAAATTCTACACACCAGCAGTGTGAGGAGACCTGAAAGTGGCACATGGCAGAGTGTGGCGATGGAGACAGCAGCAATGGGAGGCCGTACAGGGAACCATGAGAGACTCTGGACCTGGCAGCAGCATGAGGAGGCGGTATATAGGGGCCTATGGCAGATTAGGGGCCTGGCAGCAGCTATAGGAGGCCCATAATCTGCCAGCACCCTATGTCAAAAAATTCAACACACCAGCAGTGTGAGGAGACCTGAAAGTGGCACATGGCATGAGACACTGTGGACCTGGCAGCAGCATGAGGAGGCGGTATATAGGGGCCCATGGCAGATTAGGGGCCTGGCAGCAGCTATGGGAGGCCCGTAATCTGCCAGCACCCTATGTCAAAAAATTCTACACACCAGCAGTGTGTGAGGAGACCTGAAAGTGGCACATGGCAGAGTGTGGCGATGGAGACAGCAGCAATGGGAGGCCGTACAGGGACCCATGAGAGACTCTGGACTTGGCAGCAGCATGAGGAGGCGGTATAGGGGCCCATGGCAGATTAGGGGCCTGGCAGCAGCAATGGGAGGCCCGTAATCTGCCAGCACCCTATGTCAAAAAATTCTACACACCAGCAGTGTGTGAGGAGACCTGAAAGTGGCACATGGCAGAGTGTGGCGATGGAGACAGCAGCAATGGGAGGCCGTACAGGGACCCATGAGAGACTCTGGACTTGGCAGCAGCATGAGGAGGCGGTATAGGGGCCCATGGCAGATTAGGGGCCTGGCAGCAGCAATGGGAGGCCCGTAATCTGCCAGCACCCTATGTCAAAAAATTCTACACACCAGCAGTGTGTGAGGAGACCTGAAAGTGGCACATGGCAGAGTGTGGCGATGGAGACAGCAGCAATGGGAGGCCGTACAGGGACCCATGAGAGACTCTGGACATGGCAGCAGCATGAGGAGGCGGTATATAGGGGCCTATGGCAGATTAGGGGCCTGGCAGCAGCTATGGGAGGCCCGTAATCTGCCAGCACCCTATGTCAAAAAATTCAACACACCAGCAGTGTGTGAGGAGACCTGAAAGTGGCACATGGCAGAGTGTGGCGATGGAGACAGCAGCAATGGGAGGCCGTACAGGGACCCATGAGAGACTTTGGACTTGGCAGCAGCATGAGGAGGCGGTATATAGGGGCCCATGGCAGATTAGGGGCCTGGCAGCAGCTATGGGAGGCCCGTAATCTGCCAGCACCCTATGTCAAAATATTCAACACACCAGCAGTGTGAGGAGACCTGAAAGTGGCACATGGCATGAGAGACTGTGGACCTGGCAGCAGCATGAGGAGGCGGTATAGGGGCCCATGGCAGATTAGGGGCCTGGCAGCAGCTATGGGAGGCCCGTAATCTGCCAGCACCCTATGTCAAAAAATTCAACACACCAGCAGTGTGTGAGGAGACCTGAAAGTGGCACATGGCAGAGTGTGGCGATGGAGACAACCCACCGACTGTTTTGCTCGCTGCCAAGCTGCCACCCTCTTCTCCTGATGATGCGGAAGCAATAGCCTGATGACGACGAGGCTGCCAAGTGCGATCAGCCTCATCATCATCAATTAGGGTCTCCGCCTCACTACTAGCCCCCTCGGCTGCGTGTGGGTCAGGAGACAGACCTGTCTCTACACCGGCTACCGAGCCACTCTCCTCGCCACTACTTCTTCGCCTGGCTGCTGAAGAGGCGGATGTCTCCCCCCGTTCCTGACCACCCTCTGTTAGCTCTTCCTCACTGTACTGGATGACACCGGGAGCACTAGCCTCTGGCTGCGAATAGTGCTGCCTCGACCCCTTCCTCTGCTGCCACGTCTGCTCGCTCCTAAAACATTGCCTCCTCTGCCACTCCTCTGCATGTTGTCTGACATACTCTTTAATTAAACGATTCTGTGTCCCTGAGTAACAATTCTGTGGCCCTAAGTAACGGTTCTGTGGCCCTCAGTAACAGTTCTGTGTCCCTGAGTAACAATTCTGTGTCTGTGCGAGTAACAGTTCTGTGGCCCTCAGTAACAATTATGTGTCCCTAAGTAACGGTTCTGTGGCCCTCAGTAACAATTCTGTGTCCCTGTGTAACAATTCTGTGTCTGTGCGAGTAACAATTCTGTGGCCCTAAGTAACAGTTCTGTGGCCCTCAGTAACAGTTCTGTGTCCCTGAGTAACAATTCTGTGTCTGTGCGAGTAACAATTCTGTGGCCCTAAGTAACAGTTCTGTGGCCCTCAGTAACAGTTCTGTGGCCCTCAGTAACAGTTCTGTGTCCCTGAGTAACAATTCTGTGTCTGTGCGAGTAACAATTCTGTGGCCCTAAGTAACAGTTCTGTGGCCCTCAGTAACAATTCTGTGTCCCTGAGTAACAATTCTGTGTCTGTGCGAGTAACAATTCTGTGTCTGTGCGAGTAACAATTCTGTGGCCCTAAGTAACAGTTCTGTGGCCCTCAGTAACAATTCTGTGTCCCTGATTAACGTTTCTGTGGCCCCAAGTAACAGTTCTGTGGCCCTCAGTAACAATTCTGTGTCTGTGCGAGTAACAATTCTGTGTCTGTGCGAGTAACAATTCTGTGGCCCTAAGTAACAGTTCTGTGGCCCTCAGTAACAATTCTGTGTCCCTGATTAACGTTTCTGTGGCCCCAAGTAACAGTTCTGTGGCCCTCAGTAACAATTCTGTGTCTGTGCGAGTAAGAATTCTGTGTCTGTGCGAGTAACAATTCTGTGGCCCTAAGTAACAGTTCTGTGGCCCTCAGTAACAGTTCTGTGTCCCTGAGTAACAATTCTGTGTCTGTGCGAGTAACAATTCTGTGTCTGTGCGAGTAACAATTCTGTGGCCCTAAGTAACGGTTCTGTGGCCCTCAGTAACAGTTCTGTGTCCCTGTGTAACAATTCTGTGTCTGTGCGAGTAACAATTCTGTGGCCCTAAGTAACAGTTCTGTGGCCCTCAGTAACAATTCTGTGTCCCTGATTAACGTTTCTGTGGCCCCAAGTAACAGTTCTGTGGCCCTCAGTAACAATTCTGTGTCTGTGCGAGTAAGAATTCTGTGTCTGTGCGAGTAACAATTCTGTGGCCCTCAGTAACAGTTCTGTGTCCCTGAGTAACAATTGTGTCTGTGCGAGTAACAATTCTGTGGCCCTAAGTAACGGTTCTGTGGCCCTCAGTAACAATTCTGTGTCCCTGTGTAACAATTCTGTGTCTGTGCGAGTAACAATTCTGTGGCCCTAAGTAACAGTTCTGTGGCCCTCAGTAACAGTTCTGTGGCCCTGAGTAACAATTCTGTGTCTGTGCGAGTAACAATTCTGTGTCTGTGCGAGTAACAATTCTGTGGCCCTAAGTAACGGTTCTGTGGCCCTCAGTAACAGTTCTGTGTCCCTGTGTAACAATTCTGTGTCTGTGCGAGTAACAATTCTGTGGCCCTAAGTAACAGTTCTGTGGCCCTCAGTAACAATTCTGTGTCCCTGATTAACGTTTCTGTGGCCCCAAGTAACAGTTCTGTGGCCCTCAGTAACAATTCTGTGTCTGTGCGAGTAACAATTCTGTGTCTGTGCGAGTAACAATTCTGTGGCCCTAACAGTTCTGTGGCCCTCAGTAACAATTCTGTGTCCCTGATTAACGTTTCTGTGGCCCCAAGTAACAGTTCTGTGGCCCTCAGTAACAATTCTGTGTCTGTGCGAGTAACAATTCTGTGTCTGTGCGAGTAACAATTCTGTGGCCCTAAGTAACAGTTCTGTGGCCCTCAGTAACAATTCTGTGTCCCTGATTAACGTTTCTGTGGCCCCAAGTAACAGTTCTGTGGCCCTCAGTAACAATTCTGTGTCTGTGCGAGTAACAATTCTGTGGCCCTAAGTAACAGTTCTGTGGCCCTCAGTAACAATTCTGTGTCCCTGATTAACGTTTCTGTGGCCCCAAGTAACAGTTCTGTGGCCCTCAGTAACAATTCTGTGTCTGTGCCAGTAACAATTCTGTGGCCCTAACTAACAGTTCTGTGGCCCATAAGTAACAGTTCTGTGTCCCTGAGTAACAATTCTGTGTCTGTGCGAGTAACAATTCTGTGTCTGTGCGAGTAACAATTCTGTGTCTGTGCGAGTAACAATTCTGTGGCCCTAAGTAACAGTTCTGTGGCCCTCAGTAACAATTCTGTGTCCCTGATTAACGTTTCTGTGGCCCCAAGTAACAGTTCTGTGGCCTTCAGTAACAATTCTGTGTCTGTGCGAGTAACAATTCTGTGGCCCTAACTAACAGTTCTGTGGCCCTCAGTAACAATTCTGTGTCTGTGCGAGTAACAATTCTGTGTCTGTGCGAGTAACAATTCTGTGTCTGTGCGAGTAACAATTCTCTGGCCCTAAGTAACGGTTCTGTGGCCCTCAGTAACAGTTCTGTCTCCCTGTGTAACAATTCTGTGTCTGTGCGAGTAACAATTCTGTGGCCCTAAGTAACAGTTCTGTGGCCCTCAGTAACAATTCTGTGTCTGTGCGAGTAACAATTCTGTGTCTGTGCGAGTAACAATTCTGTGGCCCTCAGTAACAATTCTGTGTCTGTCCCTGAGTAACAATTCTGTGGCCCTAACTAAAGTTTCTGTGGCCCTAAGTAACAATTCTCTGGCACTCAGTAACAATTCTGTCTGTCCCTGAGTAACAATTCTGTGGCCCTAATAACGTTTCTGTGGCCCTAAGTAACAATTCTCTGGCACTCAGTAACAATTCTGTCTGTCCCTGAGTATGAATTCTGTGGCCCTAACTAGCGTTTCTTTGTCCCTAAGTAACGATTCTGTGGCCCTAATTAACAATTCTGTGTCCCTGAGTAATAGTTCTCTGTCCCTAAGTATCGTTTCTCTGTCCCCAAGTATCGTTTCTGTGGCCCTAACTCTGTCCCTGTCCCTAATACAGAGCGGTCTGCCTCTGTTCAATGACTGCAGGCAAATGAAGAATTCCAAAATGGCCGCTATTTATAGCTCGACCATTACACAGTGCTAGCTGGCTGGCTGCTGATTGGCTGATGCGATCACATGTCGTTGAGGAATGCATTATGGGTCAGCGCGCCTTGTCTGCGCGCCTTCCCAGACATCCCCGCTCCGTCGCCGCACATGTCAGCCGCCATTTTCGGAAAAATTTCGATTCGCGCGTCCGAATTAGGCTATTTTTCGGATTCGGCGCGAATCGAAATTTTTCCGATATTCGACTCGAATTCCACTTCGGCTACTTCGATTCGCTCATCTCTAATGATTTCCTATGGGACAGGTTCACATCTCCGCATTTTCACCTGGTGCGTTTTTTGGAAAGGGTCAGGTACTTTTTTTAAATACAAAACGTTGCATTTTTGGTTCCATAGACTTCAATGGAAATGCTGCAGAAAAGCATGTAGTGCTTTCTTTGATGCGTTTTTAATCTGCGTGTCAAAAACGCAAGTGCATAATGCACTGCAGAAAGGAATCAAAGGCAGACTGCATAGGTGTGAACCTAGCCTTACCAGCTCTGAGACTGAGAACTGAGCGATCAAACACCGCTGATTGCTCAGTTTTCAGTGCTCCGTGAGCAGAGAGCTGGTGGTGACTTTCATTCACCAACCTCTGCTCTGCCTTTCCTCGCTCTTGCTGGAGCTGTGGGCGATGTAGGGGGAGGGAGCGGCTGAGCCAGGTGTTGGTCCAGGTATCTAGGTGGATCCCGACTTTAAAGTTGGGATCTTTACCCAGCCTGGACCGGCTGAGTGATGTCAGCCGACAACCAGGGCTGATGCTTCCACTAAGCAAACTAGGCAGCTGCTTAGGGTGCGCTGTCACCTAGGGGCACCTGGGCGCAGCACAGGCTGGCACTCTCTCTGTGAGGGACGCTGCCACGTCATGACTGATCCTTCAGCTGAGAGAAGAGGTGGCAGAAGGGAGGACGAAAGGACAGAGGAAGAGGCCTGGTGCCTGGGGCCAGTGTAGCAGCTGAGCTGCCCCTCCTTCCAGTGTTCCTCTCAGACTCAGTCCCTTACTGCAAGCCGGCTGGTGGCTTCTAATCACTGTGGAGTTCCAGCCCTTCTCTTCCCATTCATCAGCGGAGGTGGAGCTGCGCCTGCGGAGGAAGGTAATGTGTGACTCGTGTCTGTGTGAGTGTGACCCGGACATCCATCACATCTGCAGTGTGTCAGTGAGTGATGACATCATCACGATCCCACAGCCTGCTCTTCTAGTGCCTGCTGATCTGTGTCAGTGTTGGTGGTGGTGTGTTGTGTCCAGGGGCGGACTGACCATTTGGAAACTCTGGCACTGCCCGAGGGCCCGGGGTCAGTAGGGGGCCCCATGAGATGCCTCTGGTACTTTTTTCATAGGCTTTTTTGAGTTTGGGCAAGGACACAGGGGCCCCATGAGTTGTCAGTTCGCCCCTGGTTGTGTCAGATCTGTCACTGTGTGGGATCGCTCAATTCAGGTGTCGTGTATGGGCTGCGCTGCCCTGGGCTGCCTGCTGTCACAGCATTTTACCTCCCCCCCCACTGCTTAGGGAATTCCAGCCTGGGATCTATCAGAGTGTGGATCCATCACCCTCCACTCACTGCAACTGTCACCCTGCCACTGCCAGCCACAGATACAGTCCATCCGGGACACTGATTTTGTCTTTAATTTTGGTGCTGGTGGCATCTTATGGCACTTATTTTTGCAAATTAAAAGAAATTGAGCAGTTTCATGTTTTGTTGATTTAATACTTTCTACTGTTAAATTTTATTCATTTATTTTTTTGTTTTTTTTGGGGGGGGCTCAAGTAGCTGGTCTTGCCTAGGGTGCAAAATTGTCTAGCACTGGTGGACCTTAGCCCATTGTCGGCTGAAAATGGGTCACAGGAGTGCAGAACGAACTGCACTCCTGTGATCCTCAGGAGAAGTACAGCTAAAAGAGCTTTGGCTGTACTTCTCCTTTTTACGCTTATTTTATATATTTTTTTTTTACTTCATTTGTACCCCTCCCCCAAAAAGAATACATTGATGGCTGCCAGCGCTGGACAGATGCTGGTTTTCCAGCATGCCTGTTCAACAGAAGCCAGGTGAACGTTGGCCAGATTCTGTTGAACCGGCCAATATTCAGCCTGTGTGTACCAACATTTAGGGTTATCCAAGAGTTGAAGTAGTTAAAAGGAGTTTTCAGCTTCAGAAGACCTTTGAAGGGAACCTGTCTAAACAGAATTATAGGAGCTTGCTTTTGAAAGGCTTTAAGGCTGCCAACCACATAGCTCCATTAGCTCCCAGTTTGGCTTTCACAGCCCTGGACTCAGCATGTGGTCAGATCCCATGAACTCGGCCTCATTTGCATATATGTAGGAGGGATGTAAAGCTTTGTCTCCTGGGCAGACATTGGCATATAAAAAATTTTTTTTTAAATAAAGATAAATACTAAACCCCAGGGGTCTCCAAACTTAATAAATAAAGGGCCTGTTTACTGTCTCTCAGACCTTAGGGGGGTCAGACTGTGGTCAGTGGGGGGGGGGTAGAAATTGCACTGGCACCAGAGGGGGTAAACAATATCTTTGATATTAGGGGGAAAAGTAGTGTCCCAGTTTTGGTGTCAGTGGTAGGAATTCGGCCCCATTGCTGGTGCCAGTGGGAGGAACAGTGCCTCATATCAGTGGGAGACCCCAAGGGCTGGATAAAGGCAAGCAAAGGGCCACATCTGGCCCCCAGGCCACAGTTTGGAGACCCCTTCTATACCCTATTCAGATAAGTAAAACATTGGAAATGTTGGCCCATGTCGATGGGCAACATTTCCAATGTTTCATGTATCTGAATAGGGTATAGCAGGGGTCTCCAAACTGTGGCCCAGGGGCCAGATGCCATTTTAATTCCACCAAAGCCACATAAAAATATATTAAAATTGGCCGAAACCCATTATAGTTTCTGTTTAAAACGTTTTCCCATACTAACAACGCCATTTGATGTCCTGTTGGGTTTATCATTGACAGAGAACTGAATAAAGATGCTCCGGATCCCTCCTGCCTGTGCTTCATTGGCTCTGCGAAGGTGGTCACCTCTATCACGGTGCATGCAGCGTCTGGGCTGTCAGTACCTGGAAGTAGTGGTAAGTGTCTGGGCATTATACCTTTTATTCATGGGTAGGTGTTAGTTCTTTGTTATGGACAACCAACCAAACAAAATAGGGACCCAAAAATGTTATGCACACATTACCTACTAATATCAGATTGCACATGACAAGCGTACACTAATTTACAATTGTTGTGTTGTATTAAAAACACTTTACAAATGAATGATCGTTAAACACAATCTTAAAAAGGAATGATCATTAAAGCCCAACTCCGGACAAAAAAAAGTTTTCCCATGAAGTCGGGCTGTTGTGGGTCAACTGCTCGTTTTGTCTAGGGGTGAGGAGAAAGCTTATACTCGCCCGATCCTTCGTTCCACTGGAAAATGGCACTCCCCCGTGGTCTACCGGTGGACTGTTCGTGGTCTATGGAGCCTGCTCTGGGCTTGATGTCAGGAACAGTCCACAACTCAAGACTGCTGGAATATGGGGGTGTTGGACCAGTCTTGTGCTGGGAGGATTGGAAGATTAGGTATGTTTTTAACTCCTTGTTCCTTTCCCCTAGAAAAAAAAACAAGTAGTTAAACCAGGCAGTGTAGGCATAGCCCCACTGCGTATGCCCATTTTTACCCAGAGATGGGCTTTAAAACTGGAAACAATGCCAAGACATTTTGGTATTCCACTGTAGAGAAAGGAACCTCATCTGACCCATGCCAGCAATGCCGCACCAGCAATTCACAACCCACCACCATACCACGCACTCTTTTGAACCCGTCACTAGCATGTAATGGAGAGACCACCATGTTTTGGAGGCCGCCATGGCTCTTGTAAGAGAAAGCTGCAAATCATTACAAGAGACTGGTGGATGATATGAGAAACTTGGTAAAGGATAAGTTCACCTTTAAAATAAATAAATAAATGCACATTTTTTTTGCAGGTAAAAAATGTGAATTTATTGCATTTTCCCAAGGAGCCTGCAGAGCATTGCAACTATGAACAGCGTCTCACGGGTGCAATGTCCAGCTCCTGCAGACTCTCAGCATAGCTGTCTGCCCCAGACATTTACCTGACAGCAGAAAGAATCAATGAAAAAGGAGGGGAGGTGTGCACTAGAGGAGCAAATATTTCCAACAATCATACAATCGAGACATAAAATATAATATAAGCCCATCAATTGTCCATAGTATAAATAATGTATGGGCACCAGTAGCTGTTACCTCCAGAGTGAAGGCAAGGCTCTGTAAGCTGTATGAGAAAAGGACACAGAGGGGTGCCAGCAGGGGTGGACTGACCATTTGGAAACTCAGGCACTGCCCAAAGGCCCGGGGTCAGTAGGGGGCCCTATGAGATGCCCCTGGTACCTTTTTCATAGGCTTTTTTGAGTTTGGCCAAGGACACAGGGGCCCCATGATCCCCTCTTGCCCGGGGGCCCCATGAGTTGTCAGTCCGCCCCTGCTTGTGGTGCTCTCTGTCTCTCCACATTACAGGAAGTGATAAGGGACCCCCCCCCCCCAGTGTGTACACAGACAAAAGAAAAAGCAGAGTAGATAGGTTTAGAACTTTTAAAAATATTGGACTTTTTATTGCTGTCTGTGCCTGGTGTGAAATCTCTGACATGACCTGGTGTCACAGGGAGAGGAAGTGAGGGAAAATCTCCACGATGTGGTCACATACAGAAATATGTACCTGACCACAATATTTTTTTTCCTCCCCACAATATCCAAAATTGAAAATAATATCTGGTTGGACTTAGGATTTTATTTATTCATGCAGAATTCTTTTTATGCTAGATCCTTCTGTCTATGTGACGATTCACTGCGAGGGTCAGAAGGTGTCATCGCGGACAGTGAAAGGACGTAACCCGGAGTTTGACTTGAAGGCCATATTTTACCGCAAACGAGAGAAAAAGCCGATTGTTGTACAGGTAAGGATGGTCATTCTAAAGCAGGGGCGGACTGACCACTCGAGCACTCGGGCACTGCCCGAGGGCCCGGGGTCAGTAGGGGGCCCCATGAGAGGCCCCTGGTACCTTTTTCATAGGCTTTTTTGAGTTTGGGCAAGGACACAGGGGCCCCATGATCCCCTATTGCCCGGGGGCCCCATGAGTTGTCAGTCCGCCCCTGTTCTAAAGGCAAGAAGACTCTGCGGCAGAATCTGAACATTGACTCGCTCACATTTCAAAGGTCTTTTTGAAGCTACTGAGATGCCAAGTTGAAATAAAATGCGGTCCAGGTACTTAAGGTGGGAATACACGATTAGAAAATCGACCGATCGGTCATCCGACGACCGAGAGGCGTTCGTTCGTTGGTCGAAATCATGGCCGACATTAACCAATCTAAAAAATTAATTCGTCGGGCAATACGTAGCGTTGACGTCTTCCGTACAAGTGGAAGTGATGCGGTGTGCGTGTGACCTTGTAGCCACGCCCTTCCGGCCAGAACGAGCGATATACACAACAATTCCCAGCAATGAGTATAATATCGTTTATTACATGACCTATATACATAAATAGTGATACATAAAATATAATCTGCAGAATTCTGGTTTCATCATCTCATTGGGCCAATCTACTTGTAACATTTGGATTTTTCGTTCGTGTTTACGAAGATTCCTTGGACATAAACATCCGGGTCATCTTCTGTGTCCTCTCATGCCTGATAGCGCTTGATAGATTTTTTTCGTACGACCGTCATACCACCGCATAGAAAATCTGTTGTTCGTATGCAAAACAACAACATTTTTCACTGTTGTTCAACCGGATTTTTATGTTCACAATATCGTTATCGGTTAAAACATCCTGCTCCTTGGACATAAACATCCGGGTCATCTTCTGTTTCCGCTCATGCATGATAGCGCTTGATAGATTTTTTTCGTAGGACCATCATACCACCACATAGAAAATCTGTTGTTCGTATGCAAAACGACAACATTTTTCACTGTTGTTCAACTGGATTTTTTCGTTCACAATATCGTTATCGGTTAAAACATCCTGATCCTTGGACATAAACATCCGGGTCATCTTCTGTTTCCGCTCATGCGTGATAGCGCTTGATAGATTTTTTTTCGTAGGACCGTCATACCACTGCATAGAAAATCGGTCGTTCGTATGCAAAACGACAACATTTTTCCCTGTTGTTCAACTGGATTTTTTCGTTCACAATATCGTTATCGGCTAAAACATCCTGCTCATCAACGAAGAGAAAATCGTTCAATCAGGGGTTCCGCAAATTTTTTCATACGATTTTCTTATCTTGTGTACGGGGCATTAGGGTGTATTGCTAGAAGGCATGGGGTCAGCATTGTAGCAATTCTCATAGTAAATGTGCATCTACATTTGTTCTATGCAAACAGGACAAAAAACAAATGTTGTTATTATTTATTATTATACAGTATTTATATAGCGCCAAAAGGTTTGCTCAGCGCTGTACATTATAGTGGGGGACAGTACATGAGACAATACAGTAACAAAACAATACACGAGGGGTTCAAGGGCCCTGCTCTTTTGAGCTTACAATCTAGGAGATGTTATAAGGCTATTTCCTGTGGTGGTTGAATGTTTGTTTTTGTTTTTTTTTTAATTGGTTTAAAGCTGAATTCTAGGAATGAAACATTAAACCACAGCTATGAGTCAAGTCCAGCAAGGTGCATGACACCTCCTGGACTTAGCTCCATTATTTATATCTAACAGCTTTACGGTACTCCTGGAAGACAGTAGTTCTGGGAGAGCGATGCTGATCCTTCTGACCTTGAACAGGAGAATTAGAGCTGCTATGCCCGCTCCTCATCTCCTCCTGCCCATTCACAGAAGCCTTTGTATTATGTAAACACATTCACAAAATACAAAGGCTTCTCTGAATGGGCAGCAGATGGTGGGCATAGCTGCTTTGTGTGCCTTTTCTCCTCTCTCACATCCCAGAGTGTCTCTAATTCCCAAAAGAGCATTTAACCTGTCGGATACAAATAATAGAGATAAGCCCAGGAGATGTTATGCAGCTCCTTGGACTTAACTCATAGTGTGCCTTCACTTTTTACACAGTCGCTGAACTCCTGGAATTCAGCCTTAAAACTGTAAACACCACTTATGGCCACTGGATGGCATGAAGTATCTAAGTAATTTGCTATGATACTTTGCACCATCCAGTGGCCAAATGCTGTATTTTCTCCTGTAAATAAATGAATGTTTGACCAGCACAGTAAATAGCCTAAAACATTCGTTTTTGGGTTTTTTTTTGGCCAATTCTAACAGAACAAATTTACATGTACGTTCACTGGGCAAAGTGCCATGCAATTTGTTTTATAAATACACCCCTTTGTGTTGCTTTAGCCGGCAATAGAGAGCTTGAATCTTGGCTGGTTCAGCAGGGACTGTCCGAGATTCAAACGATGTATGGGCAGGCTGATTGTACCAAAAGTTGATTGCCCAATCAACTTGAGTACAAACAACATTTCAGATTTTTATGCAATTATTGCCAGCGGCTTTAGGCGCTAGCAGTGATCCCTATGTGCCCTCCTGGCAGGGATCGCTCCCCGCACCCTTTTCACCCCTCCCCTTTTGGGAGAACAGAAGAGCTTAGTGGCAGGGATTCCTCCATCACAGGGCTTAAAATTTCAAGTCCTGAGCTACTAGCCAGGCCTTAAGAGTTACTTGCCACCAACAAACACACACAGAGACACCTGTACACACACACAGACATGTACATACACACACACACAGAAACATGTACACACACGCACAGAGACACATGTGTACACACACACATACAGACACATGTATACACACACAGGCACGTACAAACACGCATACACACAGATACATGTACATACACAGAAATACACACGCACAGACACATGTACATACACAAATACACATGTACATACATACACGCAGACACATACAGATACACACATGTACATACACATGTACATGCATACACACAAACACACACACGTACATGTACACACACACAGACACATGTACATACATACACACAAACACATGTACACACATACATACACGCAGACACGTACAGATACACACATGTACATACACACAGACACATGTACATGCATATACAGACACACATGTACACACACACCCCCTATAAAAAGTTGCAGTACTTCGTTGTTCACTCACAGAGCCGGGTACTGCACTCTAGGGGGAGGCAGAGAGCACAGCACACACTCCTTTGCTTTCACTGCGCTCAGCTATTGAGCAGTCTGACGGCTCCCAGTGCCAATGACAGATCTGGCCTGAGCTCCGAGCCTGCTCAGCAAGACGGCCCTGAGGGACACACTCGCCCCCACCATAATTTCCACTCGCTATTGGCGAGCAGGTGAGTGGAAATTTCAAGCCTTGCTCCATCAACAATGACTGTGTTGATGGGGGAATCGAGCAATTTTCTTTCCTGCAAACTGTGGTTGCTGGAAATAAAATTGCACCATCTATAGCCAGCTTTGATCCACGTGCAGGCAGCATCGAGTTGTCTTCAAGAAGAGTCCAATGGTAGCTGTACTGTAGTAACACCAATAGTATACTTCCTCTAACAGCATATCCTGATCTTAATCCTGTCAGTAATTTTAGAAGTCTGCACGGGTATATTCCCGACATGTCACCATATACGGGATCATTTTTCAGTTAAGCTCCACATTTTATCGATAAACCCTCCCCATTGGTTAGAGGTGGCCCTTTAAGTGTTCATAACACAAAAGGCGTTACATGAGCTTCCCAGTCACTGTGATGTCCTACTGACTCCTGATTTATTATTAGGTGACCAGGAGTGGTCGTTGATAGGTCGACCACAGTGCCAGAGGTGTCACTTCAGCAGCATCACAACGTGTGCGTGCATATGTGTGTGTGTCAGCACAGTGGCTGAATGCTTAGCACTTCCGCCTGGCAGTACCGGGTCATTGGTTCAAATCCCAACCATGGTACCACCTGCCTGGAGTTTGCATGTTCTCCCTGTGCCTGCGTGGGTTTCCTCCGGGTACTC
This sequence comes from Staurois parvus, assembly GCF_062004578.1. Lineage (NCBI taxonomy): Eukaryota > Metazoa > Chordata > Amphibia > Anura > Ranidae > Staurois > Staurois parvus. The sequence continues at coordinate 1,580,504 of NW_028319438.1, forward strand.
CAGTTTCCTCCTACACTCCAAAGACAAGCTGTTGGGTTAATTGGATCCTGTATAAATTGTCCCTAGTATGTGTATGTATGAATGTGAGTTAGGGACCTTAGATTGTACACCCCTTGAGGGTTAGGGACTGATGTGAATGTACAATATATATGTAAAGTGCTGCGTAAATTGACGGCGCTATATAAGTACCTGAAATAAGTGTGTGTATGTGGCAGCACAGCATAAGACCCATAAAGCGGTCAGTCAGTCCAGTCAGTGACTTTTATGATGTGCCTTGACTATATTGTCGTTTGTGAGTACAACACCTACTTTATTTTTTATTAAACATTTTTTATGGTAATGCACTAGGCCTGTGCGCCCTCTCTTTGTTCTTTCCCCATTCAGTATATTTGGATTCCCCCGGTCCATTTGAGGGCAGCAAGGTGTGCATGTTCAAGGACATTCTTAATGTGGTTGTAGCATCGAGTCCATCCCCAAGCGCAGGAGCATTTGTGTTTGCTAGTGACTTTGCCTAGGCTGACGTGATGAAATCATTCTGCTGCAGGCAGGGGGAAGGGATTTCTCAGTCTCCTCTCCCTTACGTGTAAATTAATTGGTTTACGTGAAAGTTATAGCATTTACAAATGGCGGTATAGATACTGGATTTTTTTTTTTTACTAATAATAATGGCAATCAGCGACTTATAGCGGGACTGCGGCGGGCATTTTGTTACTGGGGGGAACTGACTTATTGTCACTGACATCCCCAGTAACACCAATACAGTGATCTGTGCTAAGAAAAAGCACTGATGCTGTATTAATGGCACTGGGCAGGAAGGGGTTAACATGTGGGGCGATCAAAGGGTTAACTGTGTGCAGGGAGTTTATTACTAGGGGGCGGTGTGTTGGTGCTTCAGTGTAAGCACACTGCTCTGGATGGCTGTACTGTGCACAGCCAACCAGAGCAGTGTGCCTGAGCCAACAGGAAGGAGGGCTGTTGGTAAACAAAGCAGTCCTCCTCCCCGTCGTAGATCTTCGGTAATCACTGGGCACCGGCGGGTAATCGCCGGCCGCGACCCGGTGATTGACAGCCACGAATGACGGTTTGGGTAGAGCGCGGCTCATGTGCCCCCTACCCGAAAATGCAAAATCAGTATATCTGCTATAGGGCGGCGGGGAAGCGGTTAATTGGCAGCCTGTTTTGTTTACAGTCAGCTGATGTCATAGCTGATGAATCCTACATTGTTAAGGATGCAGCCGCCAGCTCCCTTAACGACCAGCTATTGTGCGATAAATTATCTCTTGAAAATATGCAGTAATTACCGCAATACTGATATTTTACCACAAGAGTTATTTACCGCAAAATTCTTAGTCAATTGCACATGCGCAAAAGATTTACCACATGCGTTCATTTGCCGCATTTTTTCAGTCGTTATTTAACTCTTAGTGAATTTACCCCTAAGTCACAAGGTGAGAGTCTAGAGCAGGGGCTGATCTGTGTCTGACATTTGTGCACACAACCTAGAACTTCACTGTCACCAGGATTTCCATGATTGTGCCATTATCTCAGCTGGCTTCTCAGTCCAGGATGGTGACCCTGGGTGATGCCTGGACAAAGATGGCTCCATCCTTCTGGAGAGAAAAGCAGATAAAGGTAATGTCAAAGGGGAGTACTGTGATCTCTATGAGAGGTAATGAATACCTGGAAGTGTTATATTTACACATTACTTAGCATGCATGCTGTTCTGTCTCTCCAATCTAAGCATTGATAGTGTGATCTCTGTAACTTACAGTTGTGATGAGATAGCGATAACTCCAATCTTAGTTGAATATCACAGGCAGTGACTCGATCAGATGACACCTTGTAGATCTTGTGAAGTTTATTCCATAAACTGCGAGAATCTTACAACATTGAACATCGGATAGGTCAAAAGATCATAATGTGATCTACTTCATGACATGAGGCTTGAAGCTGCAATGCCTTACTGGGGAAAGGGGTGGGGCTATCTATACAGCATGAACTAAACCAGAGGAAAGGGAGGAGCAGAGACAAAATACAGAGAACACTTAAAGGCATATGACAGTCATGTGAAACATCACACAAGCACTTAGCATGGAGAATATATCTGAATCTCCACCTGCTTTACGTAGATATTGTAGTAGAAGTCTGCTGACCTTCTGACATCAACTTTCTGACCTGAGACACATGCAGATAATTCATTTTGACTTTTCTGGTCTTCATTCCTGCTCTGGGTCAGTGAAAGAAAGTAATGAAGCCAGTGGTCAGCATGACAGCCAGGCAATCAACATTTTCAGACTTTCAGCAGTGGCAGCCTTCATCGATCTTTCATGATAGACTTTGAAGCTGGGTGATGAGTTGTGTCTTGTGTTCCAGGTATGGCAGTCTCGATGGATGAGGGACACCTTATTGGGCAAGGTGTCTGTTCCATGCCCCGCGGGAGAGACGAACCAGAGCTCAGTGCTGCGACTGCAGAGGAAAGACATGGCGTCAGTTGGATACATCATGGTCGAGAAATCGAGCAGCTCAGACCTGACTGCACTGTGACTTTTTCCTGCCTGCTGTCTCTCGGTCTCATTTGTGGTTGTCACCACCTCCTCTCTCTATACATCTCCCCCTCTTTCCTGTTCCATGTCACCTCCACTCTGCACGTCCTGCACACTTCACAGAAGCTTCACCATGGGGAGGATGCTGGTTATAATCACTCTTCTTCTCGGAGGAGCTTGTCCAGGTATGGACCCTGTGATGGGTGGCATGGGCAGTGGGGGGACAATGGCTGACCTCTGCCAACAGTGATGTTTCTTGATGAGTATCTAAAAAAGCGAAAACTTTTTGTTTAGGTAGAGTGGGTTGGAGCTCTGACCAGTTTATTTTTTGCTGTCTGTGCCCCTGCCGGGAGGATCAACTTTCTCTATTGGTCACCAGGATGGGAAATCCAAGACTTGTTTGGCTGATAGCTAAGACTTTGGAACCCAACCAGCCACCCAAGGTCCTCTGCCAACAGTGATGTTTCTTGACGTGTATCTAAAAGAGTTAAAACTTTTTGTTTATGTAGAGTGGGTTGGAGCTCTGACCAGTTTATTTTCTGCTGTCTTTGCCCCTTCTGGGAAGATTAACCTTCTCTATTGGTCACCAGGATGGGAAATCCAAGACTTGTTTGGCTGATAGCTAAGACTTTGGAACCCAACCAGCCACCCAAGGTCCACATGCAGCCCTTTAGCACTTACTGTGTGTGTGTGTGTGTGTGGGGGGGGGGGGGGGTGCTCAGTAAATGCCAAAAGGCTGCATGTGGCAGCACCAAATCACAGTCTGAAGGAAAAGTATTCTTTAGATCGCCTTCTAGTGGATAAATGGTCTGCTTTATTTCTATTGTAGCATTTTACATTTTTTCTGTTGCGTCTCTTCTTGTTTCATTTTCTTCTTTTTTTGCATCTGATCTGTAATATTGGTTCTTGCTGAGACAAATGTCAATACAAGTCATTTTAAGGGAGCTGTTGTGAGTACAATGTGGAAGCATTGACTTGTAAAGGGTCTGTGATAGCAGTGATCTCTAGCAGTCTCCTAAAACATATTTCCAGTCAATGACGGTTTCTCATCTCTCATGTTTGCAGTCTCTGACCATTTCCTATAGTATATCTGCAGTCTTTAATTATCTCCTGTAGCATGTTTGCAGCCTCTGGCCATCTCATGTAGCACGTCTGCAGTCTTTAGCCATCTACTGTACCATGTCTACAGTCTCTGACCACACTTTGTAGCATGTTTACAGTCTCTGACCACACCTTGTAGCATGTTTACAGTCTCTGACCACACCTTGTAGCATGTTTACAGTCTCTGACCATCTTTGGTAGCATGCCTGTAGTCTCTGACCATCTTTGGTAGCATGCCTGTAGTCTCTGACCATCTTCTGTTGCATGTTCACAGTCTCTGACCATCTCATCTATCATGTTCACAGTCTCTGATCATCTCATGCAGCGTGTATGCAGTCTCTGACCATCTCTTGTGGCATGCTCATAGTCATCTTGTAGCATGTTTACATTCTCTGACCATCTCTGGTAGCATGCCTGTAGTCTCTGACCATCTTCTGTTGCATGTTCAGTCTCTGACCATCTCATCTATCATGTTCACAGTCTCTGATCATCTCATGTAGCGTGTCTGCAGTCTCTGACCATTTCTTGTGGCATGCTCATAGTCACTGATCATCTACTGTAGCATGTTTGGAGTCTATGATCATCTTCTATAGCATGTCTACAGTCTCCAACAGTTTTCTGTAACAATACACCAGCACTAAATATTATGTGCAGACCTTTGGTGATGTCAAGGGCCATCCTTGAGGCCTCCTGTATCTAGTATATTGACCACCACTGGCCTATGGGGCTTTCCCTCATTTTGTGAAATTTCCTCTCACTCCTTCAGGAAGGGAAATCTTCCCAGTGGGGACACAAACAGCAACCCCCCCCCCTCAAAAAAAAAACCTTCCCCACTCTACCTAAAACAAAAAGTGTTGGCTTTACTTATTACAAATCTTATTCCTTTTATAAAAGCTGAACTTGACCAGGATCACCTAGAATAGGTTACCTAAGGTACGGGGCGGACTGACAACTCATGGGGCCCCGGGGCAATAGAAGATCATGGGGCCCCTGTGTCCTTGCCCAAAATCAACAAAGCCTATGAAAAAGGTACCAGGGGCATCTCATGGGGCCCCCTAATGACCCTGGGCCCTCGGGCTGCCTGAGTTTCCAAATGGTCAGTCCGCCCCTTCTAAGGTACACCCTTCACATTGCAACATTGATGAGTACTGTCCACTAATGGTATGTAAGTGGTTCTAAGTAGCTGATAATACTTCTGGATATCTGTTCTGTGGGTGAAGTATTTATCGTCTGCTACATTCTGAACAGGTATGATGATATTAGTAGTGGAAGCAAAAGTACCCACTGGTGTCCACCTTCCATGGAGAAGACCCAGTGGTCGAGAACTGACCAGCCGAACTTTGTTCGGTCGGATGTCCTTCTATTACCTCTTGTAGGTCTTCAAGTCTACAGATCTATAAAAAGTATTTTGCGTGTTACCCTGCATGGCGGTGCCATTCGTTCTACATGGTACACCAAGACAGCATTACAGTAGCAATGATCCCACATTGCAGCATACCTAACATGTGCTGTGTTAGATAAAAGGGAATCTTGTTCTGTGCCTCAACGCACAATAACGCATTGTGCTAACATACATTTTTTACTTTTTAAACTGTCCTTTTTATCTTTTTATATTGTTTTTACTTTTACAAGCAAACATTTTAATACAAATGCTTCCTATTGATGTCACAATGCATTATGTCTTTCTTTGTTTTTTCTGTTTTTTAAAAGAGAGTATATAATTGACTGGCCCTTTCAGAATGTCCTGTTCAAATAAACGGTCTGTCCAGGGGGAAGTTTAAAGCATGGAAATAGGGGATGGGGGAAACATGCAGCTGTGTGTGCAGTTTGAGCCTCAGCCTCTAAGCATTGATAAACAGGTTTCTCAGCAGAGCAGCTCAGACTAGCCTGGTAAACATGTGAAAAGGAGCTTAGAGCTCCACTTGCTGGATATAAATCTTTAATATCAAATATCATAATCAATACGTCCATGCAAAAAAAGGAAAAAATATTTATAAATATTTTATTTTTGTAGTCCTGAACGTAATAACTAAATAAAGATAATATATTTTATCAACACTAGTCATTTTTCTTTTAATGTTTCATTTTCATTTTGTGTGTTACAGTATGGTGTGTAAAATTATGGTGTTCTATGCCAAGCTGCGAAGCTTTAATTTTGAAGGAAAAGTAGAGATTTACATAGACAGCTACCTGTATATCTACATTTAATGATTCTCTTGCAGTGTCAGGGCATGTTTCTTTAGCACACAAGGTGAAAAGGCCAAATTGTACATTTCCCCCATGAGCTGTGAACTACTTCAGCAGTATAGGTTAAAGGTCCTGCCCTTTTTGCACCCCCCCTTTTATTCTGAAGCACCTAAGGCATGTATTTCTGCATCCCCCTCGATGTCCACTCCTGCCTTGGTCTCCACTTCTGCTTTCCCCTTGGTGTCCACTTCTGCCTCCTCCTCGGTGCCCAATTCTGCTTCCCTCTTGATGCCCACTTCTGCCCCCCCTCTTGGTGCCCACTTCTGGCCCCCTCTTGGTGCCCACTTCTGCCTTCCTCCTCAGTGTCCACTTCTAGCTGCTTCTCAGTACCCAATTCTGCCTCCCCCTTGGTGTCCACTCCTGCCTCCCCCTCTGTGCCCAATTCTGCCTCCCTCTTGGTGTCCACTTCTGGCTGCTTCTCAGTACTCAATTCTGCTTCCCCCTCGGTGTCCACTCCTCCCTCCCCCTCGGTGCCTAGTTCTGCCTTCCTCTTGGTGTCCACTTCTAGCTGCTTCTCATTACCCAATCCTGCCTCCCCCTTGGTGTCCACTTCTAGCTGCTTCTCATTACCCAATCCTGCCTCCCCCTTGGTGTCCACTCCTGCCTCCCCCTTGGTTCCCAGTTCTGCCTCCCTCTTGGTGTCCACTTCTGGCTGCTTCTCAGTACCCAATTCTGTTTCCCCCTTGGTGCCCATTCCTGCCTCCCCCTCGGTGCCCAATTCTGCCTCCCTCTTGGTGTCCATTTCTGGCTGCTTCTCAGTACTCAATTCTGCCTCCTCCTCCTTGGTGTCCATTTCTGGCTGCTTCTCAGTACTCAATTCTGCCTCCTCCTCCTTGGTGTCCATTTCTGCATTGCCCTTTGGTGTCCACTTCTGCTTTCCAGAATGCTTGTTTACTCAAATTGATCCACCAAGTGAGTTAGTAAACATGTATTTTAGAGCTTTTGTCAATTGCCTTTCCTCATTGCAGACCCAACCCAACAAGTTCCGTCTTATTTCCTTCTAGAACATGTGCCCACTGCTCCTGTTCCATAGCTTCTGGTCATTGAGTTGATCGGCTACTAGGAATTCAGCCATGAAAAAAAAAAATAAGATCTTGCTTGGTGATGCTAGGCCTGCTTTAAAGAGACTTTCACTTAGTCCATTAAGGGCAATTTCTGTCCAATCTGCTTTAGATTTACTAATAGCTATTCAGTGTATGGCACTATCTTGACAACCAATTCAATTTATATCCAATCATCACACTGCATAGATTTGGTACATCCACAGGAAATTGTACAATCGGATTGTAACCACTTGCCCTCCGGAAGATTTACCTGCCTTCATGACCAGGCCACTTTTTGCTATACTGCGCTTCGCTTTTTTTTTTTCAATTGTGCGGTCATGCAATACTGTACACAAATTAAATTTTATATACAAATGTTTTCACAAATAGAGCTTTCTTTTGGTGGTGTTTGATCATCACTGGGTTTTTTATTTTTTCTCTATAAATGAAAAAAGATGGAAAGTTAAAAACAAAAAAAAAAATTTTTTACTTTTTGCTATAAAACATATCCAATGTCTTTGGTAAAAAAATCCCAATAAATGTATATTAATTGATTTGCATGAAAATTATGGCATCTACAAACAGTGCTTTAAAAAAAAAAAAAAAAAAAAAAATATATATATATATATATATATATATATATATATATAAAATTTGAATTTTTTTTTATACTAGTAATGGCGGATATCAGCGACTTATAGCCGGACTGTGTGACACTAACTGATACTGGGTGGGAACTGACTGACTGCCACTGACATCTCCACTGACACGAATACACTGATCAGTGCTAACAAAAAGCACTATCACTACTAATGACACTGGGCAGGATAGGGTTAACATCTGGGGCAATCAAAGGGTTAACTGTGTGTTAGGGAGTGGTTACACTGTGTACTGTATGTTGTTTTCCTAGGGGACATGCTGGTTTATATCTCCCTGCTTTGCAGGGAGATAAAACCCAGCACATCCCCGCTGACAGGAGAGAGATCTGTGTTGTTTAAACCAGGGGCGGACTGACCATTTGGAAACTCGGGCACTGCCCGAGGGCCCGGGGTCAGTAGGGGGCCTCATGAGATGCCCCTGGTACCTTTTTCATAGGCTTTTTTGAGTTTGGGCAAGGACACAGGGGCCCCATGATCCCCTATTGCCCGGGGGCCCCATGAGTTGTCAGTCCGCCCCTGGTTTAAACTTGTTGCTCATCGAGTCCCGGCCATGAATTGCTGGCCAGAACTCAGCGATTGACACCTACAGGAGCCAATGACGGCGTAGGTAGGATGATATGTGCACACATGTGCCCCTACCCGGAAATGCAAAATCACGTATATATACGTGATTTTGCACAGAACAGCTGGCAATTGGACAATCTGTGTGGCCAGCATTAAAGGGCTATGTTTTCTATCCAGCACTGATCTATAGAGCCCTGACAATTATTTTAGTGATCTTTAGAGTGCTGATATAATCCATTCTGCATTACTGAGAATAGTGAATGCTTCATATTTGTCTCTGCCCCAAGGAGCTTACAATCTAATGTCCAACCTCTGTTCTACACACACGTTTGGGTGGAAGCTGACCTATTTAACTTTTTTTTTTTTCTTGGAGTGTTGCTGGAAACCAGAGGCCCTCCAGCAAACCTACACGGGAAGAATATTCAATGTCTTTTGGTAGGGGTCAAAGCCTTGAGCTTGACCAGCGTGGCAGGTAAGATATCTCGGCAGCTTAAATTGACACCGAACTCTGGTTTATTAAAAAAATAAATATATATATATTCGTTTGTACCTTCTATTTCTCTCGGGCTCTTCCAAATTCCTGCTATGATCTGACCTCCAGTTAGAGCAGTGGTTCTCAAACTTCCTAATGCCGTGACCCTTTAATACAGTTCCTCATGTTGTGGTGACCCCCGACCATAAAATTATTTACCCAGTAATTATAATTCATGAGTGTCGTTTTACCTCCAATACTGCTGCTTTTAACACAGTAGCTGCTTTCAACACAGTAGCTGCTTTCAACAGAGTAGCTGCTTTCAACACAGTAGCTGCTTTCTACACAGTAGCTGCTCTTTACCCATCGGAAATATATGTTTTCTGATGGCCTTAGGGGACCCCTGTGAAAGGGTCGTTTGACCCCCAAAGGGGTCGCGACCCACAGGTTGAGAACCACTGAGTTAGAGGGTGGCTACCTTCATTCTCCATGGTCCCACTGTATGTAGGAACATAGCCACTCTCTCTTCCTTGCTTTTCCTTGCTCCCGGGATGGACTAGGGACTCTGGACTATGGGGCTTGAAATGTGCTATAACCACTCGCCCTCCTGAGGATTTCCCCCCCTTCCTGACCAGGCCATTTTTTTGCGATATGGCGCTGCGTTACTTTAACTGATAATTTCGTGGTCATGCAACGCTGCACCCAAATGAAATTGACGTCCTTTTTGTCCCACAAATAGACCTTACTTTTGGTGGTATTTGATTGCCTTAGCTTTTTTTTTTTTTGTGCTATAAACAAAAGAAAAAGTAAATTTTGAGAAAAAAAAACAATATTTTTGGCTTTTTGCTATTAAGCATGCCCAGTAAAAAAAATTATAAAAATCAAATTTTGCCTCAAATTTAGGCCAAAATGTATTCTGCGACATGTCATCTCCTGAATGTCTTTGGAGGTGCTTCTGGCCTCCTCCTGAATTGCACATAACATTTTAATATTAAAATGCAGCCCTTAAGCTCCAGTCAGTGACTTTGCCTAGGCTGAGACAGTTCACCCGTCTGCTGGCAGGAGGAAGCCTTTCCAAGCTACAAGGTAAAAAGATGCAGCAGGGACTGATCTGTGTCACACATTTGTGAACATAGTCAAGAACTGCACAGACACCAGGAATAACATATATTCTATAAGTGACCACCTTGAAACTATTATCCAAATGTCACTATATCGCGCCTGATGCAGATAACTATTATCTTCTAAATACAATATTATATAAATTGCTGCCACTATACGTCAAAAATCAAAAAATATTAGTATCACCCCTAATCCAGTGAATACAACGGGCGCGTAGATTTCATAATGCTATAATTAAACATCAATTGTCATTGATATGTTAAACGCCGTCACGTCACTTCCGGTTACAGATCTAAGTCACTTCCGGTCTGCCGCACCGTCATGCCCTGACGTGTTTCGTCATACCCTGACTTACTCATAGGGGTCACCGGAAGTGACGTGACTGCGTTCTGTCTGACAGTTCTGGATGTGGTGAGAGCACCATGCAGTATCTGCGTGACACCAGGATTGATCATTTGGGCTTGTTGATATTTTTAATGTTGTAAGTGCATTACTTGGAGCAAATAAAGTCATTTATCTTGAGTAATATACTATTGGAGAGGATATTTTTCTTCTCATTCCATGATATGGTGGAGCGGAGTCTTCCAATTATCCTGGCAACCAATCTTAGAAGGGTGATTCTTGGAGGAACCTCCTGGTCTAATTTATGGATATCCTCTTGATTATTGTGACGGGAGTGACTTTTGGGGGTGGGGGGACCTCTGTATTATCTTCCCAAATTCCCATTATGTTTAAGGCACCCTGTGCCTGTTAAGGGGTACAGGGTGTGTATGTGAATGTCTGAGTCTTGTGTATAGTGTGTGTTCCTCTGTTCTCATCCACATGGCTGTCCATTGTCTGTTTGCCATGTGCTACCCCCCATTGTGCTGTGTCTTCCTGTCCAGCCAACTATTATGGGATGTACTGTTTGTGTATTGGTGTGGGGGTTGGTCAATGTCCTTTGCCATGTGTTTCATCCCATTGTTCTGTGTCTTGGTGGGATGGGGCGGGCTGATGATGTATTTCCTGTTCCTGGTTGTCTTTCCCCGCCCCCTGTATATATCCTGTGTTTTGTGTACAATAAAGAGAGTTGGCTTCCTGTTTTAAGAAGAGCTGGGTGCTGTCTTTTTCCTGAGGGATTTCAGGGTGGGGTCCGTGGATGGTGTTCGGACAGTGGAAGCTGCGGGATAACGGAATATACCCAAGTGCGGTCGGGTACCGGTTCCGTTACAATTATGCTTTAAAAAAGGCAAATGCTGCAATAATGGTGAAGACAAAGAATGACACAATATATGAAAGATAATGGATGTTTAATGATATCATTGTGAAATGTATGAGCCGCTTGTATTCACTGGATTAGGGGTGATACTAATATTTTTTGACCAGGATTTACATGTTTGTGTCATCTCTGAGCCAGCATCTCACTCCAGGAAGTAGATGGATGATGCCTGAGCAACTATGGTGCCACCCTTCTGGAGGGAAAAGCAGATGAAGGCATTGTTAAGGGGAGTAGTGTGTGTGTGTGTGTGTGGGGGGGGGGTAATAATTACCTGGAAGTGTTACTCTGATATATTACTTGGCATGAAACAATATATCTGATGCGAAGTCCACTGTAAAATAATTCTGTTATACGTGCAGCGCGATCGTAATGTTACTGCCAGTGGTAGAATGTCGGGCAACAAAGAAGAGATCATTTTATTTTCTTGGTGATGTTTCCAAGAAATCGAGAGTGAAAGAACGTGTGTGTGGTTTTCACACGTCCTTTTCATGAACAATAAAAACAAAAAGTGTTTAACAGTAGATGAGTTGAAGTAGAAAAGAGGAAACAATTAAAAAGCAGGAACTTGCCGGATTCATTTCTGTGATTCCATTCGTAGGGCCTAGAGCTGACTTTCTGTATCCTTTTTATAGAGAAAAAAAGAAGACACCCAAAAAATATCAGCTTGGTACACCGGGAATACAGGAGAGGGTCCCCTATACACGGGGAATACAGGAGAAGGTCCCCTATACACCGGGAATACAGGAGAGGGTCACCTATAGACCAGGAATACAGGAGAGGGTCCCCTATACATGCGGAATACAGGAGAGGGTCCCCTATAGACCAGGAATACAGGAGAGGGTCCCCTATACCCCGGGAATACAAAAGAGGGTCCCCTATACATGGGGAATACAGGAGAGGGTCACCTATACACGGGGAATACAGGAGAGGGTCACCTATACACGGGGAATACAGGAGAAGGTCCCCTATACACGGGGAATACAGGAGAGGGTCCCCTATACACGGGGAATACAGGAGAGGGTCCCCTATACACGGGGAATACAGGAGAGGGTCCCCTATACACGGGGAATACAGGAGAGGGTCCATTATACACGTGGAATACAGGAGAGGGTCACCTATACACCGGGAATACAGAAGAGGGTCACCTATACATGGGGAATACAGGAGAGGGTCACCTATACAGCGGGAATACAGGAGAGGGTCACCTATACAGCGGGAATACAGGAGAGGGTCCCCTATACACTGGGAATACAGGAGAGGGTCCCCTATACACTGGGAATACAGGAGAGGGTCACCTATACACTGGGAATACAGGAGAGAGTCACCTATACACCGGGAATACAGAAGAGGGTAACCTATACACGGGGAATACAGAAGAGGGTAACCTATACACGGGGAATACAGAAGAGGGTCACCTATACACGGGGAATACAGAAGAGAGTCACCTATACACTGAGAATACAGGAGAGGGTCACCTATACATGGGGAATACAGGAGAGGGTCACCTATACAGCGGGAATACAGGAGAGGGTCACCTATACACCAGGAATACAGGAGAGGGTCACCTATACATGGGGAATACAGGAGAGGGTCACCTATACACCGGGAATACAGGAGAGGGTCCCCTATACATGGGGAATACAGGAGAGGGTCACCTATACACTGGGAATACAGAAGAGGGTCCCTTATACATGGGGAATACAGAAGAGGGTCATCTATACACTGGGAATACAGGAGAGGGTCCCCTATACATGGGGAATACAGGAGAGGGTCACCTATACACTGGGAATAGAGGAGAGGGTCCCCTATACACTGGGAATACAGGAGAGTCCCCTATACATGGGGAATACAGGAGAGGGTCCCCTATACATGGGGAATACAGGAGAGGGTCACCTATACAGCGGGAATACAGGAGAGGGTCACCTATTTCTGGGGAATACAGGAGAGGGTCACCTATACATGGGGAATACAGGAGAGGGTCACCTATACACCGGGAATACAGGAGAGGGTCCCCTATACATGGGGAATACAGGAGAGGGTCCATTATACACGTGGAATACAGGAGAGGGTCACCTATACACCGGGAATACAGGAGAGAGTCACCTATACACCGGGAATACAGAAGAGGGTCACCTATACATGGGGAATACAGGAGAGGGTCACCTATACAGCGGGAATACAGGAGAGGGTCACCTATACAGCGGGAATACAGGAGAGGGTCCCCTATACACTGGGAATACAGGAGAGGGTCACCTATACACTGGGAATACAGGAGAGGGTCACCTATACACTGGGAATACAGGAGAGGGTCACCTATACACGGGGAATACAGGAGAAGGTCCCCTATACACCGGAATACAGGAGAGGGTCCCCTATACACGGGGAATACAGGAGAGGGTCCCCTATACATGGGGAATACAGGAGAGGGTCCATTATACACGTGGAATACAGGAGAGGGTCACCTATACACCGGGAATACAGGAGAGAGTCACCTATACACCGGGAATACAGAAGAGGGTCACCTATACATGGGGAATACAGGAGAGGGTCACCTATACAGCGGGAATACAGGAGAGGGTCCCCTATACACTGGGAATACAGGAGAGGGTCACCTATACACTGGGAATACAGGAGAGGGTCACCTATACAGCGGGAATACAGGAGAGGGTCCCCTATACACTGGGAATACAGGAGAGGGTCACCTATACACCGGGAATACAGAAGAGGGTAACCTATACACGGGGAATACAGAAGAGGGTCACCTATACACTGGGAATACAGAAGAGGGTCACCTATACACTGAGAATACAGGAGAGGGTCACCTATACATGGGGAATACAGGAGAGGGTCACCTATACACCGGGAATACAGGAGACGGTCCCCTATACATGGGGAATACAGGAGAGGGTCACCTATACACTGGGAATACAGGAGAGGGTCCCTTATACATGGGGAATACAGAAGAGGGTCATCTATACACTGGGAATACAGGAGAGGGTCCCCTATACATGGGGAATACAGGAGAGGGTCACCTATACACTGGGAATACAGGAGAGGGTCCCCTATACACTGGGAATACAGGAGAGTCCCCTATACATGGGGAATACAGGAGAGGGTCCCCTATACATGGGGAATACAGGAGAGGGTCACCTATACAGCGGGAATACAGGAGAGGGTCACCTATACACCAGGAATACAGGAGAGGGTCACCTATTTCTGGGGAATACAGGAGAGGGTCCTCTATACATGGGGAATACAGGAGAGGGTCACCTATACACCGGGAATACAGGAGAGGGTCCCCTATACATGGGGAATACAGGAGAGGGTCACCTATACACTGGGAATACAGGAGAGGGTCCCCTATACACTGGGAATACAGGAGAGTCCCCTATACATGGGGAATACAGGAGAGGGTCCCCTATACATGGGGAATACAGGAGAGGGTCACCTATACATGGGGAATACAGAAGAGGGTCACCTATACACTGGGAATACAGGAGAGGGTCCCCTATACACGGGGAATACAGGAGAGGGTCCCTTATACACTGGGAATACAGGAGAGGGTCACCTATACACCGGGAATACAGGAGAGGGTCCCCTATACACCGGGAATACAGGAGAGGGTCCCCTATACACGGGGAATACAGGAGAGGGTCACCTATACACTGGGAATACAGGAGAGGGTCCCTTATACACGTGGAATACAGGAGAGGGTCACCTATACACGGGGAATACAGGAGAGGGTCCCTTATACACGTGGAATACAGGAGAGGGTCACCTATACACGGGGAATACAGGAGAGGGTCACCTATACACCGGGAATACAGGAGAGGGTCACCTATACATCAGGAATACAGGAGAGGGTCCCCTATACACGGGGAATACAGGAGAGGGTCACCTATACACGAGGAATACAGGAGAGGGTCACCTATACACGGGGAATACAGGAGAGGGTCACCTATACACGGGGAATACAGGAGATGGTCACCTATACACTGGGAATACAGGAGAGGGTCACCTATACATGAGGAATACAGGAGAGGGTCCCTATACACGGGGAATACAGGAGAGGGTCCCTATACACGAGGAATACAGGAGAGGGTCACCTATACATGAGGAATACAGGAGAGGGTCACCTATAGACGGGGAATACAGGAGAGGGTCACCTATACACGGGAATACAGGAGAGGGTCCCCTATACACGAGGAATACAGGAGAGGGTCACCTATACATGAGGAATACAGGAGAGGGTCACCAGAGCATATGGCCATGTCTGGGAACTACCCTGCTCTGCTGTAAACCCTAACTGAATACCACTGAGCTTGCTAAAGTACCGCGTATCATAAACAAGAAATAAAATACTGCGTTCATCTTTGTTCATCCTTTGCTGCATCTCAGTGCTGTTGATCTTTTGTAGCTTTTTGCAGCCACTTCCCTTCTACATGCATTGTATAGAAGGCTGTGTGGCATTTCTCGGGGCCTTTCCTGATGGTGACAACAGTAGACACATCTGCAGCAACTTTCCAACAGATCTTAATGACAAGATCACTTGTTCTTTTAATGAAATCTGCAGATATAGAAATATAAAAAAATAGATTTCAGTGATTTGGTTTTCATACCATTTAACTAGTTTCTTTTGTGAATCCGAACTGCCCAAAGAAAAAAAATAACACTGACATTTGGATCGGGACTTCCAAGTTTTTTAAAAATTTGGTCCAAATTTAACATCATCTAGTGAGTGTCCGACAGTCACCGCTCTCTGCCAGAGCACCAGGGGAAACAGAGCAATCATTGGTGAGTGATCACTCAGTACTCACCCTTATGCAGGCCATACATGGTTCGAATTCCGAACGATTTTCGTACGAAAATCGGACCTAAGAATAATCGGCCCAATTTTCGCTCTGTTAGTGGGGAAATGGCATCGGCCGATTTTCATGGTTCCTCCCTATTTAGTTTATTGGGCATGCCGGAAAATTAGTGAAAACCGACCGATTTTTGAAATCATTGGTGACACCATTGGATTACAGAACGAATGACGTTTCGATTTTCAGACGAAAAATCGTTTGGAATTCTAAGCAGGGGCGGACTGACCATTTGGAAACTCGGGCACTGCCCGAGGGCTCAGGGTCAGTAGGGGGCCCCATGAGATGCCCCTGGTACCTTTTTCATAGGCTTTTTTGAGTTTGGGCAAGGACACAGGGGCCCCATGATCCCCTATTGCCCGGGGGCCCCATGAGTTGTCAGTCCGCCCCTGATTCTAACCATGTATGGCCTGCATTAGAGCCTTTACTCATCTATGCCAGAATTTCTATCCTATCACCACCCACTCTGCTGTGATTGACATATCAGGGGTGGTGGTTTACAGACCAATCAGGGGAGGTTGCTATGTAGTTCAGTGGCAATCCTCCAATAAGAAACAAAAGCAACCGTTGCAGTAAAAGCTTCATTCAGAGTGTAAATACGTATAGGAAATGTAATCAATTACATTTCAATCAATCAATAATTATTGAAGTTCCGCAGGGGCGGACTCTTCAGCTTTTTGCAGCTCCCTCACTAAAGCTACGCCACTTGGTGGATCAGGAAGGAATTTTTTTTCCCAGCAGGAGCAAATTGGATCGTGCTTTGCTGTGTTTTTTTTGCACCTCTGGATCAACTGTGGGTATAGGATTTTAACTTTTTTTTTTTTTTTCTATGGTTGAACTGGATGGACTTTTGTCTTTTTTCAGCCAGACTAACTATGTAACTAGCAGCCAGCATGGACCAAAGGAGGCACTGTGGTTCATCTTTTTCTAGGGTACATCATTAGTAGTGGTATGAAGACGCTGACAAGTGAAATATTGGTGTGGGCGGACAGGAAGTACAAAGGGAATTTTAAGAAATTTCCACACACAAAGCAGTAAAAAAAATTCTAAAGAGTTAAAGAGAGAAGAAAAATAAGAAATGAAGTTTTTTTTCAGTTGTGTGAGGCTTGATTGTTCCATACTCTGAACTCTCTGTAGCCTGTTCCCCATGCTCAGCATTTCCATATTATTACTGCAGCTTTCTCATAACCAGGGGCGGACTGACAACTCATGGGGCCCCCGGGCAATAGGGGATCATGGGGCCCCTGTGTCCTTGCCCAAACTCAAAAAAGCCTATGAAAAAGTTACCAGGGGCATCTCATGGGGCCCCCTACTGACCCCGGGCCCTCGGGCAGTGCCCGAGTTTCCAAATGGTCAGTCCGCCCCTGGGTCAGACAGCAACTGTCAGTGACACTGCAGATTTAGGACCAGACAAAAGAAACAAAGCTAAGCAGGCATGGAATGGGGCCCCCTACTGACCCCGGGCCCTCGGGCAGTGCCCGAGTTTCCAAATGGTCAGTCCGCCCCTGGGTCAGACAGCAACTGTCAGTGACACTGCAGATTTAGGACCAGACAAAAGAAACAAAGCTAAGCAGGCATGGAATGGGGCCCCCTACTGACCCCGGGCCCTCGGGCAGTGCCCGAGTTTCCAAATGGTCAGTCCGCCCCTGCCCATAACCTAACCTCCTAGAAGTGTCATAATTACACTCACCGGACACTTTATTAGGTACACCTGTTCAATTGCTTGGTAGCACAAATTGCTAATCAGCCAATCACACGGCAGCAACTCAATGCATTTAGGCATCTAGATGTGGTGAAGACGACTTGCTGAAGTTTAAACCAAACATCAGAATAGAGAATTTAAATTTGAACGTGGCATGGTTGTTGGTCGGGCTGGTTTGAGTATTTAAAAAACTGCTGATCTACTGGGATTTTCACGCACAACCTTCTCTAGGGTTTACAGAGAATGGTCTGAAAAAGAGAAAATATCCAGTGAGCGGACGAAAATAACAAAAAATAATTTGCGCTAGTAAATAAATATTACAATTATACCTGTGAACAAAGAAAATATAAAAATATTATCCATGTGAGTAATAATTATAAATACATAATTAAAAAAAAAAAAAATTAAATATAAAAAAGTGTCCAAAAACAGTCCAAATTAAGATGTGTAGTACAAATCCGAAGAAAAGTGCACAAAAAATGTGACAATCCACCACCAAAAGCACTAATTAAACTCGCCAGAGCTATAAAAAACTGAAGCATACATTGCTCTGGGGGCGATGGTATTAGCAGAGTAATGAGCCACTCATGGATGTGTCTTCAGGGAGTAATATTCTGCAGAACCCAGATCCAAGCAGACCAATTTCAATGAAGCAATGCTCTGTAATTAAATACCACTGAGGAAATCCACTTCTCCAGGAGATCACTTTAATCGTATCCAAAAGGGGTAATACCAGACACTCGGAAGAAATAACAAAAACTTCATGCTGCAGTATTATTAACCACTTCCCGACTGGCCGTTGCATATAAACGGCCGGACGGTGGCAGTGCAGGGTCGGGTGGCTGTTTATAAACGGCCTCCCCGCACCCTGCTTGTGCGCGCTCCCTGGGAGTGCGCAGCACCGCGATCCGGTGCCCGCTGTGTCCTCCGGACACAGTGAAACACCGATCGTTGGACGGGACCTCTGTACGAGGTCCCAATCATGTGATCACTGATTGGCCAATCAGTGATCACATGCAAAGTAGTAAGCAAGATGTCACTTGTGACATCATTGCTTACTACCTGTGAAATCTGTGAATGATCACAGAGGTCACATGGTACAAGGCTATTCACAACAGCCTTGTACCATGTGACAAGCTGTGACCAATCACAGCTCACTCAGTACTTCTCAATGAGTGCAAGAATGCAGCCAGAGAGAAAGAGAAATGATTGCTTTTCATCCTATATGGGTGTAAAAGCAATCAGTGTGAAAAAAAAAAATCTTCATCACCCCCCACAAGTAGTACAGTGTCACCATGGTGACACTGTACTGCTAGGGTGACAGTATGTAAAAAAAAAAAAAATAATAATATAAAAAAATAAAATGAAAATGTAAAAAAAATTTTTTAAAAATTATAATTTTTGGTTATAAACTAATTTGGATTTTTTTTTTTTTACTAAAAAGATAACGGAATAAATTTTCACCAAGATTTATGATGAAATATTATTTATTTGCAAAATTTTATAAAAAAAACACTTTTTTTTCAAAATTTTTGGACTTTTTCATTTACATAGCAAAAAAAAATAAAAATCCCAGTGGTGAATAAATACCATCAAAATAAAGCTTTATCTGTCTCAAAACAATTGTAAAAAATTAATTTTGGGTACAGTGTTGCATGACCGCGCAATTGTCATTCAAAGTGTGATAGCGCTGAAAATTGCCCTGGTCAGGAAGGGGGTAAAAGTGTCCGGACTGGAAGGGGGTAAAAAACAGCTTCATTTATTATGCACTCATTGCACTTATCTCAAAGGGTGTCCCAGCCGACACCAGCGTTAACAGCATATAGGAATCACAATGAAATGAACCCAGCCACTCGGCACATGCACAGTAGATCGCTGGGAAACGTAATGACGTCACATCAATCAAGCCCCGCCCTACGCGTTTCGTCATCGACGTCCTCACGGAGCGGACGAAAATGCCTTTTTGAGGTCAGAGGAGAATGGGCAGACTGGTTCGAAATGAGAGAAAGGCAACAGTAACTCATGTCAATATACGCCAAAATCTCTGAGGAATGTTTCCGACACCTTGTTGAATCTATGCCACAAAGACCTAAGGCAGTTCTGAAGGCAAATCAAAGTCCATAAATCATTTCTTCCGAAAAAACTCGCTGTATAAATCCAGTATGTGCCGTGTACCTCAAAATAAAAGAAAACTCTTATGAGGAAGTCAAGGAAGTGACGAAACGTGTCAAGGGATGTGACGTTGGACGTTGCCCGAGAAACCGGAAGTAGCGGAGCGACCATTTTAACTGTGGTAATAGTGTTGGGCGTTCCTGGAAGCTGCTGCATGGTGGATCATGGGATCTTTTATACTAGATTTGTGGCATTGTAAGTAAGAATATTAACCACTTGAGCTCCAGAGGATTTACCCCCTTAATGACCAGGCCTCTTTTTGCTACTCGGCGCTGCACTAATTCAACTGATAATTGCGCGGTCATGCAATGCTGCACCCAAACGAAATTTACATCCTTTTTTTACATCCTTTCGGTGGTATTTGATCACCTGTGCGCTTTTTATTTTTCATGCTATAAACAAAAAAAGGCCAAAAATTTTGAAGAAAAACAATATTTTTCACTTTCAGCTATAAAAAATATATAGTAAACTCAAAGTTAGTTATAAATTTAGGCCAAAATGTATTCTGCTCCATGTTTTTGGTAAAAAAAATCCCAATAAGTGTATATTGATTGCTTTGTGTGGAAGTTATAGCGTCTACAAACTATGGTATAGATACTGCAATTTACGCCATTTTTTTGCTATACAGTGCTGTGCTAGTTTATTGGACAATTGCGCGGTCATGCAATACGGTGCATAAATGAAATTTACATCCTTTTTTTCCCCACAAATTGAGCTTTCTTTTGGTGGTATTTGATCGCCTGTGCGGTTTTTATTTTTTGCGCTATAAAAAAAAAGCCTGACAATTTTGAGGAAAAAAAACTATATTTTGGACTTTTTGCTATAAAACATGTCCAGTAAAAAAAATTTAAAAATCAAATTTAGTCATAAATTTCTGCCAAAATGCATTCTGCGACATGTCTTTGCTAAAAAAAACCCAATACATGTAAATTAATTGGTTTATGTGAAAGTTACAAATGGCGGGAAAGATACTGGGATTTTTAGTTTTTTTTATACTAATAATGGCGGCGATCAGCGACTTATGGCGGCGATCAGTGACTTATGGCGGCGATTAGTGACTTATGGCGGGACTGCGGGACTGCGGCGGACATTCTGACATTGGGGGGTACTGACTTGAGGTCACTGACATCCCCAGTGACACCAATACAGTGATCAGTGCAAAAAAAAAAACACTGACACTGTACTAATGGCACTGGGGAGGAAGGGGTTTAGTTTATTATTCAGTGAAAGGGTTAACTGTGTGAGGGGGAGTGTTTTACTAGGGGGCGGGGGTGTGTACTGCAGGGAACACCGCTGATCGGGAGAGAGAAACTTTTCTGTCCCGATCAGCGTGTCCTGGAGCTGTCAGGGAACTGACAGAAAGCACAGCTACTGCAGCTGTGCTCTCTGTCAGCGATTGCTGCCAATCGCCGGGAGATAGCCGGTAACGACCGGCTGTGACCCGGCGACTGACATCTGCGGCTGTGATCAGCGGGACAGGTAGGGCAGCAGCGTACCTCGCTCGCGCCCCCTACCTGTTTACAAAACACACGTTTTAAAACATGCTTTTGCCCAGCCGTGCCGCCCTGCCGCCGTATTTATACAGTGCCTGGGCGGCATGTGGTTAAATAAAGCGTGGAATTATTATATCTTTAACATACTACAATATATAAATCTGCTTTTTCTCTATGAATGGATATATTGGAGCACTAAGGAGGCAATAGTATTGAAAGGAGCATTGGGGGATCAGAAGGTACCCATGATGTCCCAACAGATCTGTATCCGTACCCTCCTTTGGATTTATGTATAAAGGCTGGCTTATTACTCATTTGGGTAAGGGTATGCAATTCAGCCACATTAGATGTGTACACTGAGCGTTCACTAAAGTACTATATAGTAAGAATACACAGAGTGGTTCACTATCATGTGTTTCACGGGTCACCACGTGTTTTCACGATTAATGCGTTTTTTCATGAAATTTATAATATTTTTTTGGCATAATTTGACAATTAATTTATTTATACTTTCAAGGGTGAAAGTGACACTTTTCTATAGTAACCCCAGAAACCACTAAACAGCTCATCCACTCCCTCATCATATCACGGCTCGATTACTGCAACTCCCTCCTCACTGGCCTGCCTCGCCGCTGGGTATTCCCGCTTCAGTCGATCCTGAATACGGCTGCCAGACTCATTCACCTTTCCAACCGCTCCATTTCCGCCACCCCCCTCTGCCAATCCCTCCACTGGCTTCCAATTGCGCAACGGATCAAATTCAAAATCCTAACACTGACGTACAAAGCTGTCCACCACACTGCCCCGAACTACATCACTGACCTAATATCCAAGTACCACCCAACACGCACACTCCGCTCCTCACAAGACCTCCTTCTCTCTAGTTCCCTGGTCTCCTCCTCCCATGCCCGCCTCCAGGACTTCTCCAGGGTGTCTCCCATCCTCTGGAACTCCCTGCCCCAACCCATCAGATTATCACCTACTCTCCTCTCCTTTAGGTGCACCCTGAAAACCCATCTCTTCAGGGAAGCCTACCCCACCCCCTGCTAACTTGCCGACCTCCTCCACTCTTCCATCCCCCTCAGCTATCTCCTCCTGTGCCACCATCCCCTCCCTCCTAGATTGTAAGCTCCAAGGAGCAGGGCCCTCGATCCCCTCATGTTTTGCATTGTATTGTTATTGTTCTGTCACATGTTCTGTCCCCCATTGTAATGTACAGCGCTGAGCGAACTATTGGCGCTTTATAAATACTGTATAATAATAATAGTGATTTTTCACAGGGTTTAAGTATTTTCTGGACACCGATTTACATGTATTAGTTCTGAAGGCAACTCGGTGCTAACAAGGTGTTCCTAATAAAGTGGCCAGTGAGTGTATAACTTCATATATGAATGGTATTGGATCATTAGCTAGATTCTGGATTAGTAAAGTACATCTCTACCTGAGATTTCTTTTTATTTGGATAGATTAGGAAAGGACTAGAAACTCTGCCAGGTTCAAAATGAGGAAAGAGCAGAAATGGAATCTGTACAATGGGTACATTTGTTCTGGTGACACTTGTCTGAGATATGATTTTCCTTACTTTTGAACAATGTCCTGTCCAGGGGCGGACTGAAAACTCATGGGGCCCCCGGGAAATAGGGAATCATGGGCCCCCTGTGTCCTTGCCCAAACTCAAAAAGGCCTATGAAAAAGGTACCAGGGGCATCTCATGGGGCCCCCTACTGACCCCGGGCCCTCGGGCAGTGCCTGAGTTTCCAAATGGTCATTCCACCCCTGGTCCTGTCTCTTCCTGTTGTGTATAATTATATAGATGGTCAATATAGGGAACTTGGGGTAGAGTTGCTCACATTTCAGCCATTGCAGAGGAGAAGGGGGGAATCTTTGGTGGAAAAGAGGTATAACCTCCACATATGGAAAGGCTTCTTAACAGTAAGGGCTAAAAAAATGAGAAACAGACTCTGTCAAGAACTAGTTCTGGCAAACTCAGTGGATTGTTTTAAAATATTGCTGGATGTGTTCCTAAATACACAAAATATAGCTGGATATTTACGTTTAAATGTAATTATACTGGGGGGGGGGGTGGGTAGTGGATACAGGAAATGTCCAAATGTCTTTGGGGGATTGTGAAGATTATTTTTCCCTGGCTGGAACAAATTGGACTACGCTTCACAGGGGATTGTTTTGCCTTCCTCTGGATCACCTGTGGGTATAGGATTGTGTATGTGGAGGTTTTCTTTTAATTTTTTCTGTTGGCTGAACTAGTTGGACTGTTGTCTTTTTTTTTTCAACTTGAATAACTAAGTAACTATGTGTCTCTTGCAAGGAAAATTATGAAAATTCCCCCAAAAGGGGCACATATGGTAAAAACAATCCCTGCTGTATTCAACTTTTGAATCAGAACTTTTAAATCAGAACTCACAAAGTCCAGAATCAATTTTGTTCAGACTCTTATGTCAAAAAAGCCAAACTGTTCTTTTAAGGTTATAAGGGTCTGCCTTCATCAGGGCTTAAAAAATGGTGCAACCCAAGGTACATACCAAGCGCAATGAGATTACAGGGGATAGGTAGATAACCACAGTATGGGCAGCTCCAACTCATCCGACCAACAATGAGACATGAGCACAAAACAACAAATAAAGGAGCGCTCCCAACCCTGTGGAAGTCAATAAAGTCACAAGCCAGGAACAGAGAAAAAAAAAATTCACTTTAATCATGAGGGCCTAGTAGTGGTGAACAAAGTGTGTACTCATACACAAAAATTGGTGCAGCGCTGAAGGAATAAATATATAAAAGTGCACTAATAAAAAATATGAAATTATTAAACACAAATGATAATATGGGAGTGAATCGCTACAATGAGCGCAAATAAATATATAAGTGCGGCTGTGAAAGTCAAAAATAGACAAAGAAAGTGTTCATATGATGGTGAGGGTCTGACAAACACCGGTCAGAAAATTGTGCCACATACAGATCCTGTTGCACAGGTGGTATCAAAGAATTCCTTGTGACTTTAATCTGTGCAGGGAATTTGATAAAAATGCGTACTCACCAGATGCGCACAGTAAAAGCGCAATGTGTTGAATCATGTAATGACCACAAAATCTGCAGGAAGCCCCCTTTAGATGGACCAGACAGACAGCATAGGAAGAGACTCCCTCCTCTGGATCTGAGACTGCTCTGCAACTGTTCTCCGGCTGGAGTCCTGGAAGTCATTTAGCTGTCCCTCAGCTGGAACCACAGCTGGAGGGGGTTTAACCAGCATCTGAAGCGATCATCTTAAGTACCCCTCAGGAGGGTCTAGTCCAGTACATACTTTGTTCATCACTACCAAGCAGACTACTTACTCTTCAGAATCCCTTCAATTATATTAGTCCAGTACACACTGCTGTATAACAATACCAAACCACGATGAAGGGGATCCTCTGAACCCCTGAAATGTGTTGGAAGTTTTTGACAGTAGAGTCTAAATAAATTGAATCTTGACTCTATAGATTAGAGAGATAGGAGCTTTGGTTCTTGCACACCCAGTTCCTACCCAAGCAAAGAACCAACCTTCAGCCACCACTAATGGGAGAAATGCCGAAAGAGAATAATTTCCTCTACAATGCTTAAGAACTGACTGAGAACATCTACTAGTTTAAGAGATCCAACACCTCATGCTTTTCTTCAACTTCACAAATTTTAAGTCATCTACATTTTAGTTTAGTTTATACTATGGAGAGCCCATCAGTAAGAACAGAAAATACCAAAACTTCAAGGTGAGCAAAAACTATACAGGTAGGTTTTACCACTGAAGTCCCAAAGACATACAACAACCAGCAGGCCATGTTTGGGTCATTATAGAGAGACAGATGTTAACATATTCCAAATCATGTCACTTAAAATTCATGGGTGAAATTACATTAACCAGATGTGTTTTTTCTCTTCAGTTCAACTGCCGTCTTCTCATCTCATCCTGATGGCCACCCAAACATTATACGATTCCTACCTCATCTCTTGTACTGCTGCCATCCCAGAGGAGAGAGTGACCCAGGTGCACTGGAAGGAACGACTTTCCGATGGAAAATACAACATGATCGCTGTTCTGAACACAATCTGGGGGAACACCACGCAACATTCGTACCAACTGATAGTGAAACTAAGCAAAATGGATGACACCACCTACACACTGGAGATAGCAGAAGCCAACAAAGTGGTGTGTTGTGAGGTCATAACCTACCCTTCTGGAATGGTCCAAGAGAACTGTCTGATGGTTGAAGGTGACTCAGGTAAGATGACGAGGACTTTCAATGGGTCTGATGGAAAAGAGCTCTTGTTGCCTATGACCAAAACATGACAAAAACTGAGCCTTGCCACCACCACCACCCCACTAGGGTAAACTTGAAAACAGTTTTTTAAAATTTGTTTTAAAAGACTGTTCCTGGGCAGAAGTATCATAAAAAGCCCCGCCCCTCCACTTCTGATTTCTCATTTTTCTAGGGAATGTGCAACACTCTTAAGTTACCATATACAATGCAGGACTAGCAACGATTATGTAGGCAAGTGCAGTCTGTACATACTCCCCACTGTAGATTGTGCTTGGCCCAAGGCAGCAATCCAGCATGAAGTCTTGGGGAACTTAATTCCTTTATGATTTCCTGTGGGTACCAGGGAGTAGCTGTCTGATTGGAGGCTGCCCTGCTAATTACCCATGTGGACATCTTGGGTGAGGGAAGAGCTTATTTAAGTCCTGGCCCCCTCTTAATTGGTGCACATTTTGTGAGTGGCTAGAATATGGACAGGTTTCCCACCTGTTAGGGACAGCACTGAGCGGTAGGGAAAGGTTCCAGAAGAGTAGGGAAAGTGCAGGGACTATGTCTCTCTACTGGAGTAGCTTCCGAATTGGGTTGAACCAGCTAGGCCTTACTTCCACTTCGCCTTGCACTCTTTCAGCATTGCTCTCTGGGCTACTGCTGTGAGTTTTGCATGTGATTCCTGAAGGTTGTGCTTACCTGCTGAGCCCTGGTTAGAATATTTCAATATATTCTGTTCTCTACAATTCACCCCCATGTGCTCCATTCCACCAGCACACCGCAGTGCACCTTGCTCACAAGCGTTTCACCAGGATGGGATGTGGTCGTTGGTCCTGCATTGTACTCCATCACAAACAAACAAAGGATTTCCCAGCTACACTTACCAGTCAGCCTGAGAAACAATTAGTTTGGCCCTGTCTAACAGTTTATGTTAAAAACAGAGGGTTTTGTTTGCACACATTTGCAAATACTTGTGTAAGCCACAGTCCCATGCAGGGGCGGACTGACAACTCATGGGGCCCCCGGGCAATAGGGGATCATGAGGCCCCTGTGTCCTTGCCCAAACTCAAAAAAGCCTATGAAAAAGGTACCAGGGGCATCTCATGGGGCCCCCTACTGACCCCGGGCCCTCGGGCAGTGCCCGAGTTTCCAAATGGTCAATCCGCCCCTGGTCCCATGTCAAGGGTCCTCTGTATACTGTGGACCTAACTCTAAAATTTCCAGAGCCTCCATAGCAGGAGCACATGTATAAATGGGTATGTTAGGGGCAGGTGTGCCTGGAGGTGCCCATCCCTCCTTAAAGGTACAGGGATGCACATGACGCTGCCCAGCTACAGCAAAATGACAGCAAAGGCATCCAGTGCGTCCCTGCATCCAATTCAGCCAACTGTAGAAAAAAATGACAACCATCCCAACCTATAACCAGCCTTAGCAGTAAGGTGTACATGGAAGGGCAATGCACATCGCAAACAAAGGATTTCCCAGCAACACTTACCAGCCAGCCTGCAAAACAACCAGTTTGGCCCTGTCTAACAGTTTGCGTTAAAAACAGGTTTTGTTTGCGCACATTTGCACAGTTGTGCCCCATCACTGTTCATTTCTCCCTCTCTCTTTCTTATTCTCCCTTGTTTCCCAACACCTATTCTCTTTTGTACCCTATTACCACCTCTATTTCTCTCTGTAGTGAGTGCTTCCAATGCTCATGTCACTGTAGCGAGCAGTTCCAATGCCCATGTGACTATAACAAGCACTTCCAATATTCGTGTAAATTATAGCAAATATTGTTAATGCTTATATGAAGATAATGAACGTTTCTGATCCAAATTTCTGAAAATAATGAGAATGTCTGACACTCATACTAATTTTATTGGCCAGTCAGTATATTCTCTGCACAGTTACTGCAAAGCAGTTGTGACCTGTTAATTATGAAGCATTATGTGTGGGTTCCCTTGTTCTGTGGAGTCAGCTTGTTCTCTTGTCAGTCTCAGGTGAAGGTAACGTTGAGTCGGCTCTCCTGGGCACTCTGGTGGTTAGCGGATTCTTCATTTTCGGATCGCTTGTCCTTATCTGTCACATCTGCAGGACGAAGAAGAATTCTCGGTGAGGTTTTGTGATTGAATCCTATCTTGTATTTGTTCTTTAAGATGAACCAAAATAAAGAGAAATGCATTATTGTTATTATAGTAGGATGGTCATACAGTATATGGATTTGTAATCAATATCTCTCTCTTGTACCCCATCTCCATCTCTCTCTTGTACCCTATCACCTTCTCTGTCTTGTACCCCATCACCATCTTTGCCTTGTACCCCATCTCCATCTATCTCTTGTACCCCATCACCTTCTCTGTCTTGTACCCCATCTCCATCTCTCTCTTGTACCCCATCACCATCTCTCTCTTGTACCCCATCTCCATCTATCTCTTGTACCCTATCACCTTCTCTGTCTTGTACCCCAGTCCCATCTCTCTCTTGTACCCCATCTCCATCTCTCTCTTGTACCCCATCTCCATCTCTTTCTTGTACCCCATCTGCATCTCTCTCTTGTACCCCATCTCCGTCTCTCTCTTGTACCCCATCTGCATCTCTTTCTTGTACCCCATCTCCATCTCTTTCTTGTACCCCATCTCCATCTCTCTCTTGTACCCCATCACCATCTCTGTCTTGTACCCCATCACCATCTTTGCCTTGTACCCCATCTGCATCTCTCTCTTGTACCCCATCTCCATCTCTCTATTGTACCCCATCTCCATCTCTGTCTTGTACCCCATCGCCATCTTTGCCTTGTACCCCATCTCCATCTCTCTCTTGTACCCCATCTCCATCTCTCTCTTGTACCCCATCAACATCGCTCTCTTGCACCCCATCACCATCTCTCTCTTGTACCCCATCTCCATCTCTCTCTTGTACCCCATCACCATCTCTCTCTTGTACCCCATCTCCATCACTCTCTTGTACCCCATCACCATCTCTCTCTTGTACCCCATCTCTCTCTTGTACTCCATCTCTCTCTTGTACCCCATCTCCATCACTCTCTTGTACCCCATCACCATCTCTCTCTTGTACCCCATCTCCATCTCTCTCTTGTACCCCATCTTCATCTCTTTCTTGTACCCCATCTCCATCTCTCTCGTGTACCTCATCTCCAGCTCTCTCTTGTACCCAATCTCCATCACTCTCTTGTACCCCATCACCATCTCTCTGTCTTACTCTATCTTTAGTTCCCCATCACCACTTCTCACTCTCTCACTTACTCTCCTTACCTCTCGTTTCCTGTCTCCTTCTCTCACCATCTTTCACTTTCACACAATATCTCTATTTATTGTACTCCATCACCATCATTTCTCTCTCCCTTTTTCTATCTCTACTTCTCCATCACCCTCTCCCTGGAGAATTTGGTCCTATTTCCCCCCTTGAAGCGCACACAGCCAGACACACAGCATTTTCTTCATTCTTCCACTGGTTCAGAAAACAGACTACAGGTTCTTTTTATGGCTTTATTGGGAATAATGAACTTTGATAGGTGTAGGTGACATGGGATACCCTGATACTGTAGAACTTGAGAACTCTTCAACATCTGGTTTCACTATACAAACTGCTGGATTTGAGCAAGATAAATGTCCCTCTGGGTCTCAAGGCTGACTGTGACCTGTACTCCTTACAGATTTTAAAGCTACACCCTGTAAGGACATTGCAGCACTGGGGTCTTTTTCCTGACCTAGTTGGATCCTTGGAATAAGACTTGTAAATAAGCCCCCAGCTACACCTAGCTTGGACCTCTGTGTCTCTTGGCTGGCTTCCTCGCAGATTTCTCTCCCGGGGACAGAGCCCCTGCACAGGGTCTCCTTTTGCAGAACTGGACCCAGGAACACTCTCCTGCTGCTCAGGCCTCCGACTACTTATGGGATCTCCATCCACATTCTGGGCACACCTCCCCAGGGATTGGTTGGAGTTCTATAAATGTTTAGACTGCCTGTTCTGCTTTCCTTCCCACTATCACTCTAGAAGCTTCTAGAAGACAAGGAGAAGTAACTGAACAGCAGCCCATGGAACACTGAACAGCCCAAAGCCCAAAGCAATCAACCTCTACTCCACTGCTGTGGAGCCAAACTAAATTTTCCTGGTAGCCTACTCTAAGCTAGGAGAGTGCTACATATTGTACCCCATCACCTTCTCTATGTTATTCTCATGTACCCAGGGGTGGACTGACAACTTATGGGGCCCCCGGGCAATAAGGGATCATGGGGCCCCTGTGTCCTTGCCCATACTCAAAAAAGCCTATGAAAAAGGTACCAGGGGCATCTCATGGGGCCCCCTACTGACCCCGGGCCCTTGGGCAGTGCCCAAGTTTCCAAATGGTCAGTCCGCCCCTGCATGTACCCCATCACCATTGTCTCTCTCTCTCTGGCTTATTCTATCTTTTGTACCCAGGGCTGCTTTTTTAAATCAAGGAGCCCCATACAGCCTACCTTACAGCCCCCTCTACAAAAATATAAAATTATGTTTTCACTAATTTACTACATGTTTTGCAGCCATAGCAGAAATTATACCCCCATCGAATAAGACCCTGTCAGGTGCGATGGTGTGGGGTTTCATCAAGCAATAAGGAGGCAATATGCTGTCATATGCTCTCTGAAGAGCAATCCAAATGCTGACTGCTCTTCAGAGAGAAAAGCAAATTTGAACAAGTTTTTAATTTTTTTTCAAATATTTTTTTTTAATTCTATTTTTTTTTTACTTGTTTCTTTTTTTTTTTAGAATTATATTTTTATTGGGTCTAAACAGCCTCTTGATGTCTCACATTTGAGACAGAGAGAGGAAATATTATAGTATAATATAATATATTATAGTATATAATAGTATGCTTCATGAATGAATTGATACAAGAGTGATTGTTACCAATCGCTCACTGTGTTCATTCAGGAAAGAAAGGTGCCTGTAAATAGGACATATTTACCGGCCCCCTCTCTCCATCCTGATACAATCCCCGTGTTCCCACAGGAGCTGCCGACAAGAAAGTAAGGGGAATGTAGCAGACAGCCCTACGAAGGTGGGGAAAAAAGGGGGGACCTTGATAGCAGGGGGGTGGGGTGCAGATACTGATCCCCTGCAGTGTAATCAGAGGGAGAAACGGGAGAAGCTGGTAGTTCCGGAGGGGGAGCCACAAGAGTTGGCAGTAAGGCAGTATATCCAGCCCTCCTGCTCGGCAGGTCCCCGGGTCCCCCTTTTGAATTGATGGGGTCCAGGCCCAGTACAGGAGGGCTGGCTGTGCTTCCTTATCAGCAGTCCTGTTTGTACCCCATCATCATCTCTGTCTTTTGTTCTGTCTCTAGTTTCTCATCACTCCTATCTCTCTCTCTCTCTCTCTCTCTCTCTCTCTCTCTCTCTCGCATCCCTTGTACCCCATCACCATTTTTTTCTATCTCTCAGTCTCTTTGTCTTGTTTCCCTATTCCATCTCTCTCACTGCCTCTGTCTCCTGTGCCCTATTACCACCCCTCTCTCTCTTTTTCCCCCCTCATAATCTCTTGCTCCCCATCACCATCTCTCTTTCTCTCTCACCCTCCTTATGTCTTGTTCCCCATCACCATCTCTCTTTCTCTCTCACCCTCCTTATGTCTTGCTCCCCATCACCATCTCTCTTTCTCTGTCCCCCTCCTTATGTCTTGTTCCCCATCACCATCTCTCTTTCTCTGTCCCCCTCCTTATGTCTTGTTCCCATCACCATCTCTAAAAATGAATGCGAGAGA
The DNA here is from genome assembly GCF_062004578.1 of Staurois parvus. NCBI lineage: Eukaryota > Metazoa > Chordata > Amphibia > Anura > Ranidae > Staurois > Staurois parvus. The sequence goes on from NW_028319438.1 coordinate 1,611,783, forward strand.
AGAAAAGGACTGATAGATGAGATTCACACCTACACGGCACAGACACAGTTTAACCACAAAGTATATTTTTGCTGTGAACAATTTTCCACTTCCTGTGTCTGTGCTGAACTTCACAAATTACAATACTGACATCATACAGTATGGCGTGATCGTTCTCGTATATACACGGTGTTACTATATAGTATCATGTGATCGTTATCAGTATATACACGGTGTTATTATATAGTGTCATGTGACCGTTATCGGTGTATACACGGTGTTATTATATAGTGTCATGTGACCGTTATCGGTGTATACACGGTGTTATTATATAGTGTCATGTGACCGTTATCGGTGTATACACGGTGTTATTATATAGTGTCATGTGACCGTTATCGGTATATACACGGTGTTATTATATAGTGTCATGTGATCGTTATCAGTATATACACGGTGTTATTATATAGTGTCATGTGATCGTTATCAGTATATACACGGTGTTATTATATAGTATCATGTGATTGTTATCAGTATATACACGGTGTTATTATATAGTGTCATGTGACCGTTATCGGTATATACACGGTATTATATAGTGTCATGTGACCGTTATCGGTATATACACGGTGTTATTATATAGTGTCATGTGACCGTTATCGGTATATACACGGTGTTATTATATAGTGTCATGTGATCGTTATCGGTGTATACACGGTATTATTATATAGTGTCATGTGACCGTTATCGGTATATACACGGTGTTATTATATAGTGTCATGTGACCGTTATCGGTATATACACGGTGTTATTATATAGTGTCATGTGACCGTTATCAGTATATACACGGTGTTATTATATAGTGTCATGTGACCGTTATCAGTATATACACGGTGTTATTATATAGTGTCATGTGATCGTTATCGGTATATACACGGTATTATTATATAGTGTCATGTGATCGTTATCGGTGTATACTCTGTGTAATTATTATACAGTATGGTGTGATTATTATCAGTGTATACGCTGTATTATTATACAGTACAGTGTCATCGTTATCAGTATATCATTAGTATAAGCAGGGCCATCTTTAATATTGATTGGACCCTGGGCAAGCATTTTCTTGCTGCGCCCCCCCCATGCAACTTCGCTCTCCACCTGCTGAGAAATTCAAAAAATAGCAGCTAGACTCAAAAACATTTTACTGCAGCAGATCAGGCAGCAATTGCGATTGGTTGCCGGAGGGTACAGCATATCATTACCACTCACTGACTGTTTACTAGAGGTTACAGAACACATTACAGCTCATTGATTAGTTACTAAAGGTTATAACACATGATTTATGCTTGCCGATTGGTTGCTACAGGTTACTGCAAATCATTACTGCTCAATGATTGGTTGCTAGAGGTTACTGCACATCCTTACTGCTCACTGATTGGTTGCTAGAGGTTACTGCACATCCTTACTGCTCACTGATTGGTTGCTAGAGGTTACTGCGCATCATTACTGCTCACTGATTGGTTGCTGGAGGTTTCTGCACATCCTTACTGCTCACTGATTGGTTGCTAGAGGTTACTGCGCATCATTACTGCTCACTGATTGGTTGCTGGAGGTTACTGCGCATCCTTACTGCTCACTGATTGGTTGCTAGAGGTTTCTGCACATCCTTACTGCTCACTGATTGGTTGCTAGAAGTTACTGCACATCATTACTGCTCACTGATTGGTTGCTAGAGGTTACTACACATTATTACTGCTCACTGATTGGTTACTAGAGGTTACTACACATTATTACTACTCACTGATTGGTTGCTAGAGGTTACTGAACATCATTACTGCTCACCGATTGGTTGCTAGAAGCTACTACACATTATGACCGCTCACTGATTCATATAGTAAACTAGGTGTAGAGCTACTCACCCTGAGGTCATCACAGAGGACAAGGGGGCATTCTTTACGTCTGGAGGAAAATAAATGTAATCGCCAAACAAGAAAGATTTCTTCACAGTGAGAGCTGTGAAAACGTGGAATAGTCTCCCTCAAGAGTTGGTTCTGGCCAGCTCAGTGGATTGCTTTAAAAAAAGTCCTGGATTCTTTCCTAGATACACAGAATATAACTGGTTACTAACATTTATAGGTAAAGTTGATCCAGGGAATATCCGATTGCCTCTCGGGGGATCAGGAAGGAATTTTTTCCCCTGCAGGAGCATATTGGATCATGCTTTGATGGTTTTTTTTGCCTTCCTCTGGATCAACTGTGGGTGTAGGATTATAAATTTTTTTTTTTAATGGTTGAATTGGATGGACTTGTCTTTTTTCAGCCAGAATATGTAACTGATTGGTTATTCAGGGTAACTGCACATCATTACCATTCACCCATTGGTTGCTAGAGGTTATTGCACAATATTACCACTCACTGGTTGCTAGAGATTACTACACATCATTACCGCTCTTGGCACTTGCAAGGTGTACCTAATAAAGTGGCTAGTGAGTGTATATAAACATATAAATAGTAAGTGCTATGTGCAAATAGTGCAAAAACGTAATCAAAAAGTATCATACAACAAAAATACAATATTAAAGTATCATGTGCAATGTGCAAACATATAAGTCTCATATAGTGATCAACCAATAATGTGTAATATCTTATAAACAATATTGCTCTATATATCCCATGTGTCTATAATATGCATCCTAAACATAAAAACGTAAAATGTCCACCATATAATGAATGAATTAGTCCATGTGCAGGAAAAATCTTCTTAATGTTCACCAACATTGTGTTCTTCCACCACCAAACTAAACTCACCAGAGCCTCATGATGGTATACTCATAAACCAGCTAATAGCGTGTGATGCTCTGGGAGTAACGATCTGCAGCCTTGCGATCCTTTTCCCACAGGACTTCTCATAAAAGATCACTCACTTAAATTAATTAGTTGCATAAATGAGGAAGGAAAAAGAGGGGAGCTCCCCTAGCGTTTCTATGTTTATAAGATATTACTCATTATTGGTGGAATACTAGATGAGACTTAAATGTTTGCACATTGCATATGGCACTTTAATATTGTATTTTTGTTGTATATTACTTTTTGGCACTATTTGCACATAGCACTTTAATATTTTAATGTCTATATATATTTTGATAGAGTAAGGATTTTTTTTTGTTTTTTTGAGTTTCAGTTTTGGGTAGCACTATTCTATTTGCACACTAATGTGCAGGGGTCTGGAGTGTGCTGCGTACAAAATGCAGAGGTCAAGAGCATGTAAGCAACAGAATGCAGGCTCAGGAGTGGGTGATATACATAGTTCGGGGGTAAGGAGTGGCTAATGTACATAGTGCAGGGGTCAGGAGTGGGTAATGTACATAGCGCAGGGGTCAGGAGTGGGTAATGTACATAGCGCAGGGGTCAGGAGTGGGTAATGTACATAGCGCAGGGGTCAGGAGTGGGTAATGTACATAGCGCAGGGGTCAGGAGTGGGTAATGTACATAGCGCAGGGGTCAGGAGTGGGTAATGTACATAGCACAGGGATCAGGAGTGGATAATGTACATTCTATTGTATGCTTTTCTATTCTAAATGACCTATGCCATGAAGTTTCAAAACCAGGTTATGTCATACAGCCAACACCTATATGCTAAAGTAAGCATTGCTGTGACAACAGGAGCATTGTCCTCCAATATGGCTGGAAGAATTCAAATCAGTCTAGATCACACTAGTACTTGTAAAAGTGTTCCCATGTGTATGATCCTGTCCCCAAATACACCCCTTGGTGCCCATCCCCCTTTCCCACTCAGGCAGTAATTCAGAAGACCCAAAGCGCTGGGGAAAGAGGCAGTAGAAGCCTGCAATGAGAGCCTGGACAGAGATCTGGACAGCCTGCAGTCTGTGATCCGCTTCCTTTAGCCAGGGTAGGCAGACTCCCAGTGCAAAGCTAGAGGAGGGAAGAACTGCTGGCATAAACAGTCCATTTTGAATCTGTTGGCTCAGTTTTCTAGTGCAAACAGATGATCTAAGATGAGGAAGGAGGGGGGGGGGGAGGGGAGTTTGGACCCTAATTCCACCTCTCCGTTATCTACTCCCGTGGCACAGTAAGATGATTATCAGGGAATATCTAGTGTTATACACAACCAGTGTAGAGAGAGGTATTGCTTAAGAGACCTGGGCACCCTGAAGTACCATATTTTAGATTATTCTCTTTGCAGTTTGCTGCTGTCTGTCTGTTGAAAAATGTAATATTGTATGTAGATACCGTCGTTTCTAGACCTTGAAGCAAGGGGATCTTTAGTCAAAGCATACACTTTAATTTTATAACAGCAGTAATGTAAAAGCAATGCAAACAATAGTTTTATTTGGCAATAAAATATAATCATACTTGAAAAATCTGTGAAAATTACATTTCTAAGGACTACATATCCCAGGGTATCTTGCTGCCTGCAGGCAGTGATTCCTGTACTGACTCCGCCTCCTGAAACTCCTCCTCTGTAGTTCAGAAAGTTGGCTCTGTGAAATGTGTGACACAGCAGTGCCCACTCACAGGGCATAGTGACTACTATTTTATTTATTTAAGGAAATAAATGTGTGGGGTATTCACAAAGTAAGTTAAAATTTACCATTACCAGTGGGTGAATGGTAATGATGTGCAGTTACCCTCAGCAACCAATCAGTGAGCAGTAAAAAAGTGTAGTAACCTCTAGCAACCAATCAGTGAGCGGTAATATTGTGTAGTAACCTCTAGCAACCAATCAGTGAGTGGTAATAAGGTGTAATAACCTCTAGCAATCAATCAGTGAGCAGTAATGATGTGCAGTAACCTCTAGCAATCAATCAGTGAGCAGTAATGATGTGCAGTAACCTCTAGCAACCAATCAGTGAGCAGTAAGGATGTGCAGTAACCTCTAGCAACCAATCATTGAGCAGTAATGATGTGCAGTAACGTCTAGCAACCAATCAGTGAGCGGTAATAATGTGTAGTAACCTCTAGCAACCAATCAGTGAGCAGTAATGACCTGCAGTAACCTGTAGCAACCAATCAGCAAGAAAATATCATGTTTTGTAACCTTTAGTAACTAAGCAATGAGCCAGTAGGCTAAATATAATTGAAATACAGTACATGTAGAAATCGCAATAGCTCCCCCCACCCCCAAAGGAGCTGCTGGTTAAGATGGGTCCTCTGCTCTCTGTTACAGCCCCTAAAGCTTCAGCCCTTCTGACACACCAGGTCAATACAGAGGGTGAGCAAACAACATACAAAACCTTGTTACCATGCAATGGTAAGGCTATCTTGAATGAAGCACCAAGATTTGCGGAAAGGGTAAACTTCTATATTATCACTTAGTAAAAATGGGTAGGAATCAGGTGCGGACTGACCATTCGAACACTCGGGCACTGCCCAAGGGCTGGGGGTCAGTAAGGGGCCCCATGAGATGCCCCTGGTACCTTTTAATAGGCTTTTTTGGGAGTGGTTTGAGTGCGGGTGAGGACAAAGGGGCCCCATGGTCCCCTATTGTCCAGGGGCCCCATGAATTGTCAGTCCGCCTCTGGTAGGAGTACTCCAGAAGTATTCTGCCAGTTAGTCCTAATGATGGCAATGCTAGGTCTAGACTGTTTTGGATGACCAATCCAGCAATAAACAGCATAAACAATATAAAACAGCTAAAGAGGGAAGGGAACAGTTACAGTTGCAAGAAAAAGTATGTGAACCCCTTGGGATTACGTGGAGTTTTGCATGAATTGGGCATAAAATGTGCTTTGAACGCCATCTAAGTCACAACAATAGAAGAACACAGTCTGCTGAACATAATACTACACAAACATTAGATGTTGCCATGGTTTAATTGTACATAACATGTAAACATTCACAGTGCAGGGAGGAAAAAGTATGTGAACCTTTGGACTTAATAACTGGTTAACCCTCCTTTGGCAGCAATAACCTCAACCAAACGTTTCCTGTAGTTGCAGATCAGACCTGCACAACGATCTGGAGTCATTTTGGACCACTCCTCTTCACAAAACTGTTTCAGTGTAGCAATATTCTTGGGATGTCTGGTGTGAATCGCTCTCTTAAGGTCATGCCACAGCATTTCAATCGGGTTGAGGTCAGGACTCTGACTGGGCCACTCCAGAAGGCGTATTCTGTGCTGTTGCAGCCATTGTTTTGTTGAATTACTTGTATGCTTTGGGTCATTGTCCTGTTGCATCACCCATCCTCTGCGGAGCTTCAGTTGGCGGACAGATGGTCGTACGTTTTCCTGCAAAATGTCTTGATAAACTCTGGAATTCATTTTCCCAAGGGGTTCACATACTTTTTCTTGCAACTGTAGTTTTAGTAAAAGGGGCAGTCTCTAGGTTACATCTTCTGCCAGCTAGCGTTGAGGCTCTTTGGATGGCCGTTGGTGCACTATTGGTGCAATTGTTTACTGAGTATACTCTGTGTTTAGTCCACCTTTACATAAGTCCATATTTATTTTATTTTACCCGCTTTTATGTATACAGGAGTTCCAAACAATCCAGTGTATTTTATAAATCACTTATTACTAAAAGTTATGATGAATTTACTGTAAGAATTACAAGTCTCCCCCAACTACACATACTGCACTGATACAGGGACTTTACTAGCAAGAGGGATTGCTGGGGAGCAGACCAAAGGAAAGGTTGTTGTATGGGTATGTGCTCAGCATGAACTATTCCCAGTATAATCCATTATATATTTTTTTTGTTTTTAATCAGGAGGATCTTTAATCTGAGAGGGGTCAGTCGAGAAGTGTGGAACAGAGGTCAGAGTTCACGGGTTCCATATACAAGAACTTCACCCTCAGTCAACCTTGCATACGAACCTCCTATTGAAAGAAATCTTTTAAATAACGAGGCAACCCAAAGGGAACATCTTCACCAGGCAGAACCAGCAAATCCATTACCTTCACAACAATATCAAGTCTCACCCCCAAGGAACCAACGGCTTTCTGAAAATTCTCTGACGGTTGATCCTTCTTCTTACACAAACACATCTTCAGTTCCTCCCTCCAGGTTCCATGCTATACCAGAACATACTTCTGCTGAGAACCATATTTACAGTAACGTTCGCCGACACAACAGGCAACGCCTGAAGATGCCCCATTTGCAAAACACCCAGAACGAGCCAGTTGGAGACCAACATCAATCTGAGATGTTCCCTTATGCAAGTTCAACTCAGTCGCCATCTAGTAACTCTTACTGTACTACATCTGCTCCTTGTCTGCGTGGCGACACACCCTACTTCTCTGAAGACCCAGCTCCTTCACAGCCGCCAAGATTTCGTGTTCCAAGGACACCAGACTCTCCTTTCACTACCATTAACCCTATGTATCACAGTCAACCTGCCTGGGCACCCCAGCCAAGCAGTGCCCACTGTAAGACCCCGCAAACCGCACTTTCCTAAATCAATACTAGTGTAGCCATGCTGTGCCAGTGATTGTATGATCTCTGGGATGTCTGAGCTACATTTAAAGGACAAACAAGCATGCAGTGCTAGGGCTTAATTATCTTCAGATGCCTTTAATAAATATTCTTTGGGAAGTTTGATTGTTTGCTGACCTATTAAAACATTCCAGGAACATTTTGGCAAGATCTGTGCCTTGTAGTCTTGGCAATGTTCCCTTACCCCCGCACCTTGTTTGGTTTGTTACTGATCAGTAGAATTACCCACCCCTACATGACCTATCTCTGGATGTATGGGATGTCCCATTGCTAAGCATACAATGTTTAGAGGTTGTCATGGCTGGATCAGGGGGGGACTGACAACTCATGGGGCCCCCGGACAATAGGGGATCATGCGGCCCCTGTGTCCTTGCCCAAACTCAAAAAAGCCTATGAAAAAGGTACCAGGGGCATCTCATGGGGCCTCCTACTGACCCCGGGCCCTCGGGCAGTGCCCGAGTTTCCAAATGGTCAGTCCGCCCCTGGGCTGGAATATAAGTAAGATACACGCTCTAAACTTACTTCATCCACTCATAATTTTTGGAGGACTTGCGTTTTAAGTCCTATTTGCTCTTTCAGAGCCAGACCATACACAAAGCAACCTAGGCATAAGTCTGTGGCCTGCACCGGGCCCAGGCAGGTGGTTCAATTGGATGTGGGCAGGGAGGGTGATCGGCACTGGGGGAGGGCAATTACTGGAACCAATCCCCTGTATGTCTTTCTCTGCAGCAGCTGAAAGCTGGCTTCTCTCCCTCCCACTGGCTTTCAGCTGCTGCAGAGAGAGCCATACAGGGGATCGGTTCCAGTAATTGCTCCTGCGCTGCAACCATCAACCTCCCTCTGCACCATACATGTCCCCCTGCTGCGCAGGCCCCCCTGTGTTCCCCCACCCCCTCAGTGCTGCCGGCTTCTCTCATCTCCTTCCCACCTGAAGCTGCAAGCACAGAATAGGATCCTTTAGGATGAAGAGTGGGAGAAGGGTCTGGTAAATATGTCACATTTATTAGCCCCTTCCTGTCTCTGCAGATATACAACAGGAGATGGTCAAAGGTTGCAAGCATGCTATAGAGAACAGTCAAAGATTGTAGACATACAGCAGGAGATGGTCAGAGACTACAGTGCATGCTACAGGAATTGGCCAGACACTGTGACCATGCTGCAGGAGATGGTCAGAGACTACAGTGCATGTTACAGGAAACAGCCAGACACTGTGACCATGCTGCAGGAGATGGTCAGAGACTACAGTGCATGCTACAGGAATTGGCCAGACACTGTGACCATGCTGCAGGAGATGGTCAGAGACTACAGTGCATGTTACAGGAAACAGCCAGACACTGTGACCATGCTGCAGGAGATGGTCAGAGACTACAGTGCATGCTACAGGAATTGGCCAGAAACTGTGACCATGCTGCAGGAGATGGTCAGAGACTACAGTGCATGTACAGGAAACGGCCAGACTCTGTGACCATGCTGCAGGAGATGGTCAGAGACCACAGTGCATGCTGCAGGAATTGGCCAGACACTGTGACCATGCTGCAGGAGATGGTCAGAGACTACAGTGCATGCTACAGGAATTGGCCAGACACTGTGACCATGCTGCAGGAAATGGTCAGAGACTATGTGCATATTACAGGAAATAGTCAGATAATATGTGTAGATTATGGGAGATGGTCTAGGACTATGTGCATGTTACAGAAGACAGTCAGAAACTACATGCATGCTATGGGAGATAGTCAGAGACTACGTGCATGCTGTGGGAGATAGTCAGAGACAATGTGCATGCTGTGGGAGATAGTCAGAGACAATATGCATGCTATGGGAGATAGTTAGAGACAATATGCATGCTGTGGGAGATAGTCAAAGACAATGTTCATGCTGTGGGAGATATAGACTACATGTATGCTATGGGAGATTGAGACAATGTGCATGCTGTGGGAGATAGTCAGAGACTACATGCATGCTACAGAAGATGGTCAGAGACTGTGGGAATGCTAAAGAAGATGGTCACACACTGTGAGTATGCTACAGGATAGAGACTGCTGGCATTCTACAGGAGATAGTCAGAGACTATATGCATACCAGGGGCGGACTGTAGGGGATCATGGGGCCCCTGTGTCCTTGCCCAAACTCAAAAAAGCCTATGAAAAAGGTACTAGGGGCATCTCATGGGGCCCCCTACTGACCCCGGGCTCTTGGGCAGTGCCCGAGTTTCCAAATGGTCAGTCCGCCCCTGATGCATACTATGGGAGAAGGTAAGAGATTATGTTCATGTTACGTGAGGTAGTCAGAGACAACATGCATGAGATTGTCAGAGGCTATGTGCATGCTCCATGGATGGTCAGAGACCGTGAACATACTATACGAGTTATTGGAGACTGGAAAAAAGCTTCAGGAGACCGTCATAAGCTATGGAAATACTACATGAGACTGCTAGAAAGAACTGGCCTCCTTAAAAGTGACTTGTGCCACACTTGACATTTCTCTTAGTAAGATTCATTATAAAAATTCCGAGTGGATAAAAAAAATAAAATGAGAAAATGGATGGAAAACGTTAGTGTGAAGGAAATAAAACAAACCAGTTATCTGATATTACATTTTGCTATTATTATATTTTCAATCACTGTCTTGAGTAAGCGCCTTGGTAAGGAAAACCCAAATGAATGAGTGCAGGGGCCCAGAGCGCCACACGATAAATTCCAACGGCCCCCACGTTGGGCACCAGGGCTGTAGAGAGTTCATGATTACATGCACATCGTCTCTATCTCCCGTAGCATGCACATCGTGTCTATCTCCCGTAGCATGCACATCGTCTCTATCTCCCGTAGCATGCACATCGTGTCTATCTCCCGTAGCATGCACATCGTCTCTATCTCCCGTAGCATGCACATCGTCTCTATCTCCCGTAGCATGCACATCGTCTCTATCTCCCGTAGCATGCACATCGTCTCTATCTCCCGTAGCATGCACATCGTGTCTATCTCCCGTAGCATGCACATCGTCTCCATCTCCCGTAGCATGCACATAGTTTCTGACTAGGTGTGTCAGAAATGGTAGAACCCTGCTTGGGAATTGAAGTTCTACCTGTCAGCACATGTTGAAGAATAACTGAACATATACAGAATTTTACCAAAATGGTTTATCTTCATCCTCTGGAAAAGTAACTCATTGCTAGTTGGGATTCTGTTTCATGTAATTTGGCATTAAAGAGACCCTTTCATAAACTTGCAGATCCAAACAAATATTTGACATACTTGCAGCTTTTTTTTTTAAGAATTTTTTATTCACTTACAAGTGCCTTTCACCTTGCTAGAACCTTTGACTAGCTGATTCCATACCACAGCCCTATCTCTCCTTGCACATCATAGCTCTCTTCTCTTTTGGGAGTGTCTAATAACTGTCTGTGCTGGCCCAGCTCATCCGCCTCTCTCTATATAACCTTTTATGTAGCTGCCAGGGGTAGAGTGAAGGGGAATGTGGCCATATCAGGTCCATGATATCGTATACACTTTTTTATACCTGTAGCCTGCAACTCATTGGCCCCCCAGTATAGCCAATGTCTGAGTTTGGACCGAAACCCAAACTTATCCTTTTTTAGATGTCGTTTGGCAAACTCTAATCTGGCCTTCCTGTTTTTGAGGCTCACCAATGGTTTACATCTTGTGGTGAACCCTCTGTATTCACTCTGGTGAAGTCTTCTCTTGATTGGTGACTTTGACACACATACACCTACCTCCTGGAGAGTGTTCTTGATCTGGCCAACTGTTGTGAAGGGCGTTTTCTTCACCAGGGAAAGAATTCTTCGCTCATCCACCACAGTTGTTTTCCGTGGTCTTCCGGGTCTTTTGGTGTTGCTGAGCTCACCGGTGCGTTCCTTCTTTTTAAGAATGTTCCAAACAGTTGTTTTGACCACGCCTAATGTTTTTGCTATCTCTCTGATGGGTTTGTTTTGTTTTATCAGCCTAATGATGGCTTGCTTCACTGATAGTGACAGCTCTTTGGATCTCATCTTGAGAGTTGACAGCAACAGATTCCAAATGCAAATAGCACACTTGAAATGAACTCTGGACCTTTTATCTGCTCATTGTAATTGGGATAATGAGGGAATAAACACACACCTGGCCATGGAACAGCTGAGAAGCCAATTGTTCCATTACTTTTGGTCCCTTAACAAGTGGGAGGCACATATGATAACTGTTGTAATTCCTACACAGTTCACCTGATATGGATGTAAATACCCTCAAATTAAAGCTGACAGTCTGCAGTTAAAGCACATCTTGTTCGTTTCATTTCAAATCCATTGTGGTGGTGTATAGAGCCAAAAATGTTAGAATTGTGTTGATGTCCCAATATTTATGGACCTAACTGTAGGCTTACCAACAGTCTGGGTTGTGGGTGGGTCCTCACGTACAGGAGCGGACTGACAACTCATGGGGCTCCCGGGCAATAGGGGATCATGGGGCCCCTGTGTCCTTGCCCAAATTCAAAAAAGCCTATGAAAAAGGTACCAGGGGCATCTCATGGGGCCCCCTACTGACCCCGGGCCCTCGGGCAATGCCCGAGTTTCCAAATGGTCAGTCCTCCCCTGCTCACGTATAATGCAGAACTGCTGATCCAGCATTGTATGCAAGCATGGCTCCAAATTGTCCCTGATTTGGAGGGACTGTCCCTCTTTCTGAACAGAGTCCCCCTTTCCTTCTCTTTTGTGCCTTATTTTTGTATGATGTATAGACCTCTATAGAAAATGTAGTATTTATCTAACAGAAAGTATTTTAAAGTATTAGGGTGGGTCCTGCTGCGGTAATTTATTTGGGGGATTTTAGGCTTCAGTGTTGGGTTATGGCACCCATGCTTGCAGCTTATGAAATGTCAGCTCTTTGGGTCAGTGACCTCTCTATCGTTGATTCTTTGATATGTCTGTAACCACTGTATATATTCTTGTGTACAACATATATTGTTTTACTGATAACAATGTGCTATGTATGTTCTGAAACACTTACCATGTCAGTCTTGCTTTGAACTCGTTATGCAATTTATAACTGTACTTACATCTAGGAGCATCCAGTGCAACTACAATTTATTATTGTATTTCTGAAGTGGTACAGTCTAGTCTACCTATATGTTTAGGTTAGTTGGTTTGGTCCATAGAAAGACCTCCATCCATCTTCCTGGTGTTAGTTTCCAGCCTTCATAGTGGACACAGGATAGTTGTCTCTTTGCACTTTGATTTGATGGGTGAACATCCATGTGTTGCATTTTATCAAGTAAAACTATGTTGGATTAAACTGCGGTGTCCTATTGAAGAGCTGTCAGTGAAGGGCACTTATTCAGCAGGTCGACTGGATAAACAAGCTATGTCTATGCACAAAGCGGTGCTTGAGCCCTGGTTCACACTGATGCGGTGCGGAATTCACAGCGATTTCAGTGTGAATTCCACACCGCACCAGAATCGCACCCCGTTCATGCGAACCGATGCGGGTGTGTATGTTAAGTTAACAGCACCCCGAAAGCAGTCCACAAAACACGGTGCGATGTGCAGAATCAGATCACATATGTGCAGGGGCGGACTGAGAACACATGGGGCGCCCGGGCAATAGGGGATCATGGGGCATCTCATGGGGCCCCCAACTGACCCCGGGCCCTTGGGCAGTGCCCTAGTTTCCAAATGGTCAGTCCGTCCCTGCATAGGTGTGAACACCCATGCGATCCGATTCTAGTGTGGACCCAAAAAAAGAGTCCTGCATGCTTCTGGTGCGGTGTGAATAGAGCCATACAAAATGTATGGCTCCGATCACACCGCACATAAATTGCATGTGATTTTCACAGGAATTCAGTGCGGTTCCTTTGCGAATCACATGCGATATACCGCACCGCATATATGTGAACACGGGCTGAAACAGAACAATGCATACTGTAGTTACAAAACCAATTAACAGTTATGTTTTACAGGTGATTGCAGGTAACTCTCCTAACCTTGTTGTATTGATTCAGATTTTAAATGTATTGTCTCCCTTTATATTGTAAATCGCTACACAAACTGTTGGCGCTATTTAAATCCTGTAAAATAATTATAATAAAGACACAAGATTAGTAAAAAAAAAAAAATCAGACTTCGTCATCGTGCTTTGTGTGTCGTGGCTGCAGCTTTCTATGAGTGGGCACTTAAAGAAGGACTTCCATCCTCTGGAACGTAGCTTCGCCCTCCCTCACTGGTGCCGTTATTTTTGATTGTCTGGCACATGTGCAGATGTGCCAAAGGGCATTGCCCAGTGTTCTGGACCTGGCATCTGTGTATGTGCCGCCTTGTGTGCACGCATGTGCAGAAAAAGAGGACCGGACCTCCATGACTGCAGACCTCCATACCACGTGTGCGCATGAGAGCCCTTCAGCACATCTGCACATTTGTGCACGATATCATTCACACCTAGGTGAGAAATGAGGAAGCGCTGCACAAAAAAATGAATTAATTAAAAAAGGAAAAAAAAATACTTAAAGTGGTTGTGGACCTCCTGAAATGAAAAATGAACAAAGCATTTCCCTCTATAGTGCGTACTTGCTTCAACCAAAAGCACTGAGTGTGATTTCTGTCCACTATCTGCATGCATTCTGATAGTTTATGTTGATATCAGGCAATTCTAGGAGACAGCCCCTCCAGCATACAGCAGGTGATTTACAGCCTCAGCTGTGCATATTACCCTATGAGACTGTGTAGAGGGAGGTGTGTCCATTCCCTCCACTCAGGTCTAAGATTACACTCAACTCCCTGCGCTATGCTGTGCAGTGTGTGACATTAGATTCCTGCTCCCTACCTTCTGGAGTTGAGAAATAACTTTTGATTTGTGTGCTTTAGGAGGCAATAGGGAAGGGAGTGTTGCAGATAAACATGTACAACGTACAGTCAGGTCCATAAATATTGGGACATCGACACAATTCTAACATTTTTGGCTCTATACACCACCACAATGGATTTGAAATGAATCGAACAAAATGTGCTTTAACTGCAGACGGTCAGCTTTAATTTGAGTGTATTTACAAATCAGGTGAACAGTGTAGGAATTACAACAGTTTGCATATGTGCCTCCCACTTGTTAAGGGACCAGAAGTAATGGGACAGTTGGCTTCTCAGCTGTTCCATGGCCAGGTGTGTGTTATTCCCTCATTATGCCAATTACAATGAGCAGATAAAAGTTCCAGAGTTCATTTCAAGTGTGCTATTTGCATTTGGAATCTGTTGCTGTCAACTCTCAAAATGAGATCCAAAGAGCTGTCACTATCAGTGAAGCAAGCCATCATTAGGCTGAAAAAACAAAACAAACCCATCAGAGAGATAGCAAAAACATTAGGCGTGGCCAAAACAACTGTTTGGAACATTCTTAAGAAGAAGGAACGCACCGGTGAGCTCAGCAACACCAAAAGACCCGGAAGACCACGGAAAACAACTGTGCTGGATGACCGAAGAATTCTTTTGCTGGTGAAGAAAACACCCTTCACAACAGTTGGCCAGATCAAGAACACTCTCCAGGAGGTAGGTGTATGTGTGTCAAATTCAACAATCAAAAGAAGACTTCACCAGAGTGAATACAGAGGGTTCACCACAAGATGGAAACCATTGGTGAGCCTCAAAAACAGGAAGGCCAGATTAGAGTTTGCCAAACGACATCTAAAAAAGCCTTCACAGTTCTGGAACAACATCCTATGGACAGATGAGACCAAGATCAACTTGTACCAGAGTGATGGGAAGAGAAGAGTATGGAGAAGGAAAGGAACTGCTCATGATCCTAAGCATACCACCTCATCAGTGAAGCATGGTGGTGGTAGTGTCATGGCGTGGGCATGTATGGCTGCCAATGGAACTGGTTCTCTTGTATTTATTGATGATGTGACTGCTGACAAAAGCAGCCGGATGAATTCTGAAGTGTTTCGGGAATATTATCTGCTCATATTCAGCCAAATGCTTCAGAACTCATTGGATGCCGCTTCACAGTGCAGATGGACAATGACCCAAAGCATACTGCAAAAGCAACCAAAGAGTTTTTTAAGGGAAAGAAGTGGAATGTTCTGCAATGGCCAAGTCAATCACCTGACCTGAATCCGATTGAGCATGCATTTCACTTGCTGAAGACAAAACTGAAGGGAAAATGCCCCAAGAACAAGCAGGAACTGAAGACAGTTGCAGTAGAGGCCTGGCAGAGCATCACCAGGGATGAAACCCAGCATCTGGTGATGTCTATGCGTTCCAGACTTCAGGCTGTAATTGACTGCAAAGGATTTGCAACCAAGTATTAAAAAGTGAAAGTTTGATTTATGATTATTATTCTGTCCCATTACTTTTGGTCCCTTAACAAATGGGAGGCACATATGCAAACTGTTGTAAGTCCTACACCGTTCACCTGATTTGGATGTAAATACCCTCAAATTAAAGCTGACAGTCTGCAGTTAAAGCACATCTTGTTTGTTTCATTTCAAATCCATTGTGGTGGTGTATAGAGCCAAAAATGTTAGAATTGTGTCGATGTCCTAATCTTTATGGACCTGACTGTATGTAGGAGGATTTGTTTCATGGCTATGTATCACTTAAGGCCAGTCCAGGGGCGGACTGACAACTCATGGGGCCCCCGGGCAATAGGGGATCATGGGGCCCCTGTGTCCTTACCCAAACTCAAAAAAGCCTATGAAAAAGGTAGCAGGGGCATCTCATAGGGTCCCCTACTTACCCCGGGCCCTCGGGCAGTGCCCGAGTTTCCAAATGGTCAGTCCGCCCCTGGGCCGGTCACTTCATTTGGTATATGTATGGTATAGCCTCCAGGACTGTGTAGAGAAGTTTTAAAGTGTACAGCCATTACACAGGCTGGCGGGGGCGATGGGACTATGTCATCAGAGTGTTTGACTAATGAGAGGGTTTTCAAAGTTCGCCTCTTCATTTTTTTATGAAAGTGTAAATGCTACCATTAGGCGTAATCTCTAACACACTTACATCTAGAAAACCTTCAACCCACTCCAGTGGCCGATGCATATACACTGCTCAAAAAAATGAAAGGAACACTTTGAAAACACATCAGATCTCAATGGGGAAAAATCTGCTGGATCTCTATACTGACATGGACGGGGTAATGTGTTGGAAACGTAAGGATGCCCCATTATTTGATGGAAAGGAAAATTACCAACCTACAAAGGACTGAATTCAAAGACACCCCGAAAATCAAAGTGAAAAAATGATGCAGCAGGCTAGTCCATTTTGCTGAAATTTCATTGCAGCAACTCAGAATGGTCCTCAGTAGTTTGTATGGCCCCCACGTGTTTGCATGCATGCCTGACAATGTTGGGGCATACTCCTAATGAGACGATGGATGGTGTCCTGGGGCATTTCCTCCCAGATCTGGACCAGGGCATCACTGAGCTCCTGGACAGTCTGAGGTGCAACCTGGCGGCGTCGGATGGACCGAAACATGACATCCCAGAGGTGTTCTATTGGATTTAGGTCAGGCGAGTGTGGGGGCCATTCAATAGTATCAATTCCTTCATCCTCCAGGAACTGCCTGCATACTCTGGCCACATGAGGCCGGGCATTGTCGTGCACCAGGAGGAACCCAGGACCCACTGCACCAGTGTAGGGTCTGACAGTGGGTCCAAGGATTTCATCCCGATACCTAATGCCAGTCAGGGTGCCATTGTCTAGCCTGTAGAGGTCTGTGCGTCCCTTCATGGAGATGCCTCCCTAGACCCACCACCAAAACAGTCATGCTGAACGATGTTATAGGCAGCAGAATGTTCTCCATGGCTTCTCCAGACCCTTTCACTTCTGTCACATGTGCCGTGGAGAACGTTCTGCTGCCTGTAACATCATTCAGCATGACTGTTTTGGTGGTGGGTCTGGGGAGGCATATCCATGGATGGACGCACAGACCTCTACAGGCTAGACAATGGCACCCTGACTGCCATTAGGTATCGGTCCGTATCTGTGCGAAGCACAGGGTGCCAGTGGCAGACCTGCCAATTCTGAGGTTCAATGGCAAATGTCAATCGAGCTCTATGGTGCCGGGCAGTGAGCTCAGGGCCCACTAGAGGATGTCGGGCCCTCAGGCCACCCTTATGAAGTCTGTTTCCGATTGTTTGGTCAGAGACATTCACACCAGTGGCCTGCTGGAGGTCATTTTGTAGGGCTCTGGCAGTGCTCATCCTGTTCCTCCTTGCACAAAGGAGCAGATACCGGTCCTGCTGAGGGGTTAAGGACCTTCTACGGCCCTGTCCAGCTCTCCTAGAGTAACTGCCTGTCTCCTGGAATCTCCTCCGTGCTCTTGAGACTGTGCTGGAAGACACAGCAAACCTTCTGGCAATGGTATGTATTGATGTACCATCCTGGAGGATTTGGACTGCCTCTGAAACCTCTTTAGGGTCCAGGTATGGCCTCATGCTACCAGTAGTGACACTGACCCTAGCCAAATGCAAAACTACTAAAAAACAGTCAGAAAATATGAGTAGGGAAAAAAATGTCAGTAGCCTCCACCTGTAAAACCATTCCTGTTCTGGCGGTCATCTCATTGTTGCCCATCTAGTGCACCTGTTGTTAATTTAATTAACACCAAAGCAGCTGAAACTGATTAACAACCCCCACGTGCCACTTAACTGATCAAATCAATATCCCAGAAGTTTAATTTGCTTGATGCTAGACTCTGATTAAAAAGTGTTCCTTTCATTTTTTTGAGCAGTGTATCATGACGGCAGTTAGAAGGGTCGGATGAGCAGCTGCAAGACACAAGCTTGGACCCACTGAAAGGATGGTTGAGCCAGTGGCTGTCGGAATGTGCCAACTGACAGGAGAAGAGATGGACAGTGACAGGAGGGGGCGGCCCACAAAGTGTTTCTGAGGCCCCATCTTCTTTTTCAAGCTGCAGCATGAAAAAGGAGGTGGGAAACGCGAACGCGAAACGGAAACGCATCATGATAAACCCTCTGCATAAGCCAATGGAGCAGGTTGAATGTTTTCTAGATGTAAGTGTGTTTGTTTAATACAGAGCTATATATATAATACATTTTTTTTAAATAAGTAAACACATGACCTCTGTTTTCAGCATAAGGGGCTTTGAGGTGGGGGTGGAGACCACAGGGGGTGTATGTCAGCAGGAGGCAGAGAAAGAGCAGCACACTGATCCTCCGAGTGAATAGCTGTGCAGGGGGGGCGTGTCATCACCAGTCTGACCATTGGAGGACAGGCAGGCTGTGCTCACAAGTAGAATGCAAAGAAAAAAACTGACCACGCTGAGATAGATTTTCTCTGATGCCTTGAGTGGTCAGTTGGAAAGAGGAAAGTAGGGGGACTGGCAGTATCACCAGGGATTTCACACAATGGAAGAAATACAAAGGGAACAGGAGACTTTTTAATCCGAGTACATGGTACAGCAGGCACATATCAGGAATATGAAAATCTGGGGTAACGTGCACTTTAAAGAGTCCTGCTACACTATTTTAAACTCTGTACATTCCTGTTTGGACGTGGCAGCAAGTGTCACAAACATTTCTTAAAGTTCAGAGTTGCTACAACAGATGTGGTGAACGGTGCATGTTCCCATTAAAATACTATTGTTTGTGCGTGTACAGGGTTAAATGACCCCAGTAATGTTTGCGCTCAATCTTTTGGTGTCTCACGAACTGGAAAATCTCAGAGCAGGCTTAGGCTGAGAGTATAATCATCACATTCTGGTGGCAGCGGTGGGATCCGAGACTGTCGCCGTTTCACTGTCTATAAGATTTTATTTCTTCCGAGAAATCTCCTCTCGCTTCCTGTGGTGCCTCGAGTCACCAACAGCAAAACAAAGAACAACAACAAAAAAAAACAACAACAGGGGTTTATACCAACCCTTATGTATTCCTCTTCAACTGGTTTCCATAGATGTTGGGCCTATAGCGTCTGTATGACCAACACTGGCCACACACTTTAACATTTGAATCTCTGTACAACTTTTTGGATTTATCAGCAAATCCTTAATATCAAAGTTTGCCTAAACAGGCCATTCAGTTTGAATCCAATCACCTGGTCCATTGTACAATATAGTGCCCAGCAAATCTAAAGCTGTTACACAGTGGCTAAATGGTTAACACTTCCACCTAGCAGTACTAGGGGCGTTGGTTCAAATCCCAACAATGGCACCACCTGCCTGGAGTTTGCATGTTCTCCCTGGGCTCCCAATCTTTAGATTTATCATCAGCTAGGAAGTGCATGGGTCTTCCGTCTTTGATACTTATTGGATGGATTGCTTAGGTTTGTCTTTATATTACATAGTTTTTGTAAATTTAAAGGAGATTGTAGAGAGATTTATGGTATAGTGTATGGCCAACAGAGATTGTACATACTGCAAAGTATGCGGCCAGGAAATTGTACAAATTGTACTTTGTTTTTCAAGCTCAAAGAAGCTATATTAGTTTTTTATTTAAAGCTGGTCTCCGTGTTCATTAGTGTGTTTGGATCAGCCTGGCCCAATCAAACTATTTAAAGAGTCATTGGACATGGAGATCATCTTAAAGCTCCTTCAGAGGCAGGATCTAATGCAGATCATTCAGTGTTGTCTGTACAGAGCCAAAGAATATGTTATAAAAAGAGAAAAAAAAAAAGCAAAAAAAAAAAAAAATTCAATCATTGGTTGAACCTTACTGGAAACTATGTAGTCCCATGGAGTCTCTCTACTGCCACCTCATGGTCATTGTGTGAACAGCGGCTTACATGTATTGCTTTTTTGGTTGTTTTGTAGCACAGCGGATGTCCTACATCAATGTTACAAACTAAAAACAATTCACAGAAAAAGCTGACCACATAGGTACTTCATACGGAAGCCCCCCCCCAGCCTAATCTGACATCTATTTCTCCATTTCCACTGACCCAGATACCGCAGCGGCGCAACACCTCTGCATTCAGCTGGTAAACAAGCAGTGTGACAACTGATGACAAAATTACATATCTCTACCGCCTTTCCTGTCCGGGTGGTGGGTTGTCAAAGAATGGTTGTCAAAGAGTATTCATGTGTAAAGGGAATGAATATATAACTCCGAAAGTATGCATCTGTACACAATGAGTACTAATTTGTACCCTTAGAGCACTGATCTATACACAGAGTACTGATCTATACCCCGAGAGTACTGATCTATACCCCGAGAGTACTGATCTATACACTGAAAGTAGTTATCTATACCCTGAGAGTACGGATCTATATGCTGAGATAACTGATCTATACCTTGAAAGTACTGATCTATACCCCGAGAGTACTGATCTATACCCCGAGAGTACTGATCTATACCCCGA